>NW_007260278.1:225207-413358 GCF_000164805.1 Carlito syrichta | reverse complement strand
GGCCACCGCAGCCTCGCCTTCTGGGCTCAGGCGATCCTTCCGTCTCAGCCTTCCAAGTAGCCGGAATTACAGGCATGCGTTACCACGCCCGGCTGATTTTTTTAATTATCATAGAGATGAGGTCTCGCTGCCCAGACGAGTCTCGAACCCGCGGCCTCATGCAATTCACTCACCTCAGCCTCCCAAAGGCACGGGATTACAGGCTGAGTCACCAAGCCCGGATGTTTTTATATTTTGAAGGTGGAAAATTATGAAAAGAGGCTAAAAGAAGGGTTATAATATAGTGATTAAGATTACTTGCTTTGGAATACAATTATCTGAATGTATTCCACTACTTGCTAACTTAAAAAAGTACCGCACTCTGGAGTTATTTTCTAAACTTTAGTTATCCCATCTGTAAAATAGGGTTTCAAGAATATCTGCCTCTGCCTAAGGCAATTTACAGATTTAATGCAATAGCCATCAAATTACCAACACCATTCTTCTCACACCTAGAAACAACAATACAGAAATTCATATGGAAATGTAAACGACCAAGAAAAGCCAAAATAATCCTCACCAAAAAAAAAAAAAAAAAAAAAAGCAGGAGGTATCACACTCCCAGACTTTAAGTTTTATTATAAAGCTACAATTATCAAAACAGCCTGGTATTAGTACAAGAACAGGCATATAGACCAATGGAATATAATTGATATTCCAGAAGCAAAACCTCAATTTCTCAACCAATCCATCTTCAATAAAGCCTCCACCACCTACCACTGGGGAGAGGAGAACCTATTCAGTAAATGCTGCTAGGGAAACTGACTGACCACATGGAGAAGATTGAAACAGGACCCCTACCTATTCCTATACACAAAAATTAACTCTAAATGGATCAGAGACCTAAATGTAAAACCTCAAACCTAAGAACCTTAGAAAATGCAGGAGACATCTTTATGGAAGTTGGAACTGACAACCAATTCCCAAACAAAACCCTAAATGCCCAGGCCATAAGAGATAAGATAGACAAATGGGACCTCATCGAACTGACAAACTTCTGCAAAGCCAAAGAACCCATCAAGAGAGCAGGGAGACAGCTCACAGACTGAGAAAAATTATTTGCTAACTCCATATCTGACAAAGGCCTAACATCTAGGATCTACAAATAACTCAAACATGCCGAAAAGAAAACAACAAATAGTCCCATTACAAAGTGGGCAAAATATATAAATAGACAGTTCTCAAAAGAAGACATATGAGCAGCCAACAGATACATGAAGAAATGTTCAGCCTCACTAGTTATCAAGGAGATGCAAATTAAAACTACACTGAGATACCACCTAACTCCAGTCAGAATGACCATCATCAAGAACTCAAAAAATAACAGATGCTGAAGAGGACGTGACAAAAAGGGAATACTTCTACATTGCTGGTGGGAATGCAAATTAGTACAACCTCTGTGGAAATCAGTGTGGTGATTCCTAAAAGTTCTAAAAATCGATCTTCCATATGACCCTGCAATCCCTCTACTGGGAATATGCCTGGAAGAACTCAAATCACTCTATAAAAAAGAAACCTGCACACGTATGTTTATCACAGCCTTGTTCACAATAGCAAGAACATGGAACTGACTGTGCTGCCCATCAAAAGACGACTGAATTAAAAAAATGTGGTACATATACACGATGGAATATTATGCAGCAATAAAAAAGAACAAAATCATGAACTTCGCAGCAACCTGGATGGAATTAAGGTCTATAATACTGAGTGATCTTTCACAGAAACAAAGAACCAAGTGTCACATGTTCTCACTCATAAATGGACCGTGGACAACTGTCATAATACTATAAGAAAAGGACTGACCATTGTTCGAAACTGTGGTGTGGAGAGGAGGTGAAGAGTTGGGAATGACAGTAGTTGAAATCTGACTGGGGAGGGAGGCACATCTCATCAACAGGTGTACCTGCATGATGAATTTTGTATAACCAACCTTGAATTGTACCCCACAACTTGAAAATAAAAAAATTAAATAAAAAAAGAATATCTGCCTCATGTTATTGGGAAAATTTAATAAAAATATGTCTACAAAGCATTTAGCACTGTACTTGGCATATACTGAGCACGGAAAAATTTTAGCTTTTGATAATATAATGATAATAGCATAATGATGACAATCTTTGTTATGAAGATTATAATAATGATGATGGAAGTATTGTTAGTATTGAAGAACCTTATCAGATATTCAAATGCTTACGGTTTATAATATAATTATAAATAATACAAAAATAATACAAATGACTGTTTACAATGTGAATGCACCACACATTTGAAAGCAGTCAAGGACACACAAGTCAATGTGAGTCCCAAATAGTAGTACTTGTCAAATGATTAAATAGTTTTCTATGCTTTGATTATCCTAACAGGAAAAGTATATGAAAGCATTTAACCCAGCTAGCTACATATAAATTTTCTTTAAAAGTATAAACTATTAAATTTGTTTAGTCTAGTGCTTGAAAAGAAGAAAACAAAGTCTCACAAAACCCAATGAAGACAAAGTTTTTCTTCTTCTGAAAAAAATGTAATTTTCTAAGTCCTTCTTTAATAAGTAATTAACAAAATAATCTACTAAAACTAGCACAGTGGATGCAACTAGCTTGCTGGCAGTCAGACATTTGAGTACTGAGTGATAATAGCTAAGACATTGTCCACACGATCCACAGAGATAAACTACTTAGGATAAGCATAGTTATTGTCGCCTCCCCACCCCGAAAAACAGCAAGATGCTATGTTGTGCCTTTATTGGAAATAAATCATGTCCAATACACTGCCCACACGTAGTTTAATATTCATTGAGAGATAATTTAAGAATGCTAGTTAAAATTATTTCCTAACCATTGGTAATTGCAAAAAATAGCAGTACCTTGTAAATCATAGCATGCCATTCCTCTGCTCAAATCACCATAGTGACTCAATTTCAATAGAGCAAAAATCAAGTCCTTACAATGACTCATAGCAGCCCACTTACCCATCTATCTTTCACCTCATTTCCAAACCCCCAACCTCCTTGTTCTTCACATTTCTGTTTTATAATGTTTGCTCTGACTGTTTCCGAAAACAATGTACTCATTTATCAGCAAGACTTACTTCTGCACCACCTTCAACTCTTTGCTCAACTGTCACCTTCCCTACAATGGATAACCTGATCATCCTGATATCCCTCTCCCCAGTCCTAGAATTCCTCACCCCTCAACTCTCCATTTACTTAATTTTCAATGACAAAGCACTTTCTGAAATATTATATATATTACTTCCTCACTATATTTTTGTATTTTATCTGTCTTCACCTAATAGGCAGTAATCCTCATGGGGCAAAAGTATATTGCCTCTTTTATTCACTAAAGTGTCTGACACACAAGAGTTATGTAAATATTTGTTGAACGAATAAAGACATAGACATTAAGAAGGGTGAAGAGGAAGTGATATCGATTTCAGAGAAAGAAGAAATTGCTTCTGGGCTGAGCTAATTTGGTCATGCAGTCTTCCAGATTCTTTCTGGTCTCCTAAAACGTATCTCACAGCTGTCCTCCAGGCCATGGGAGAACACAGGATACATGGGCCACATGCAGCTGGGGAAGGAGATGACTGCACATGCATTGCTTCTCTAAAGCAAAACCTCTTGCTGATCTCCTTCTCTCTTCCTTTTATTCCTCTTTAAAAACATTGTTTACAATTCAGGGAAGAGTCAGAAGAGTCACAGATTTCATTTGAAACAGCTTCCAAACAGGACGTGGTGTCCCAAACAACCCCTTAACTCCCGACAATTATATGCAGGCATTTCATGCAAGTGCCAGGCAGCACGTATGGCGTTGAGACCCAGTGAGCACTGGCAGTGGTCCTGGAGAGTGACCCAAGGCACAAGGGGCTTGTGGCACCTAGCCCTGTAGCATTCTCTGTGTTCCAGGAATTAGACTCCTTCCTACACATCTCCTCTAGCCCCTTGCTAACCTCACTTCCAGTCCCTGGTCTTCAGTATAATAGGAATTGACTTTTCCCTTTTGTTATTTCTGTATTCATAAAAAAATAAATAAATAAAAACAAATCACAGCCCAAAGAGTGAAATTAATCTGCAGTGAAAAATAACAACAACCAAAAAAAAACAGAAGAAAGGAAGGATAAAGAGGACCGCCTGTTAACAACACTTAAAAACAGAATGGACTTTTACCAATATAGGCTAAAACAAATACACGAACACCAATAAAGCTGAATAAAAGTTCATCAATAAAAACCAGTACATCCACAAAGAGGGAGAAAGAGAGAGAAAGAGGAAGAGATTTAGGGTAGAACATTAGTTGCTTATTGCTAGAAAAAGGAAGAAGAGAAATAGAACCTATTTCTTCTCTTTTTTGGTTTTTTTTAATTGTTATTTTTGTTGTTGTTGAGATGAGATCTCTTTGGTCTCTCAATGTGCTGGAATTACAACTGTGAACCTCTGCATTGAGCAGAGAGAATAGATGTATAATATTTCCAAAAACAAAAATTACTATATTTGATTATCCAGGGAAATATTACAAAATACACAGTAGAAAAATGACATATTAAGAAATAATTGTTAGAGTAGGAAGCTAAAGAATGTTGCCTTTAGTTAGTGGATAGACAGGCAATAATATAAAGTGATGAAATATCTGTCAAATATTGATAATATCAAAGTATAAAAAGGACTGAGCAGAAAGAACTTCGGGTTTGTCCGATATAAATGATGATATTAATAACAATAATATTAAGAGTCAGGCACTCCAAAATAAAAATGTCATTATCTCAGGTTCAAGGGGGAAAAGATCACTATGATCATAAAAATAAGCCCATTTGTTGAAAATTAACCTGTAAGTAAATAAAAGGCAAAGTATATCTGTTTAGGCACTGCAATCAGTTAACCAAGATGTTTGCTTTTTTTTCTTTGTAAACCTCATCAGTGTGTAGAAAGATCAGATGGAGGAAACACTCACTTGCTGAAAGGAATCTCATCCAAATTTCTATTTACCAAGAAGAACACCTGCCATGTTCCTGAAACCTTTACTATTTAAAACATTCTTTTAAGTATACAGTACAAGTCTGCTTTCTTGGTTAAAAAAAAAAGTCTGTCCTTATTTATAGAAAACCTTAAAGTCTTTCTGCATTTTTTGCTGGTATCCAAAGAATGATTATAGACTGTTATATCCCCATTGTGATTCTTCCCTTATGTTCCCCAGTGGGCAGAACTTTTATCTCAGAGACAGTCACAAATGAAATACTAAAGACATACAGAGAGACACGTCTTCTTGATAGAAAAAAAGAAAAAAGTAATGAACCTACCTTGTTCCCACTCACACACAAATTTTTTCCAGTACCCCAAGCTTAAATATTTTGCAATGTCTTAACTTATGTATTAAAAAATACATATTGTCCTTGTTTGTAGTCATTAAAAACACACACACAGTTTTCCCTTACAGAGATTATGAATCTCAACCAGTAATTTGGGGGGCTTCTGAATACATAATGGAATTGTTTAGAATTTCTATGTCTGGCTAATATAATACACTTTCACAAGTGGACAGATCCTTAAATTACAAAAAAAATAGATGTCTCTCCACTTAGAGAAGACTACCTTCTTGAAACCTGACAGAAATTAAGATTCATCTCCATAGGCAAGATGGATTCTTTGGAAAAAATCCATGGTGCTTGGGTAGAAGGCACTGTAATCTCTGGAGTTTCTGGAAGCAACATTCTCGAGTGAGCACTGAGTGAACAGTCAGCCTTTCCGATTGCCCTGCTGGATACTGCTCCAAACCACAGCTGCTCTATGTATCACTTGATCCACTGAACATATTTTAACTGCTATTCAATCTGTTGTGAACAAAGCAGCCAAAATGCTGCCATGGCTTGTTTTATAGGTTTGTCCTTAAAGACCAGAGCAGAATTCATTAGTCATTTTAATTCTGTAAAGCTGTACTTAGTCTTTAAATTTTCTTGTTCAACCTCCCACCATTTTCCTACATTTAAACTCAATATTTTGGAAATACTATATTAGCATCTTTATCGATTAGACAATAGATTTGAAAAAATAATCTCAAAATATTTCTGATAGATTAAAAGAACATTAGGCATTCTCTGGCACTAATTTCACTACTGTCAACTATCATTTTCTCTTCCTCACCTCTCTTTATTGGTCCCTCTATCCTGTTTGCATCCCTTTTCCATACCCTGTAACTTTCTGTTTCTCATCTATTTTTCTGTATCCTTTCATTTTTTTCTTATTATAGTTCTGATATTAATTTAGAGTCACTGTTTAAAAATAACACACACAACTATAGTATTTTTATGTGATGTTATCAAGTATGCTGTCTAGTGAAGAATTTTTTTAATGTCTTCAAAAAGAAAGGTCTTTGTCCACCTGAAGAATATTTTAATTTCTGCTAAGATATTATTTGATAAACTGAAGTTATTATTTGATTTGATAAATTCTTATTATATTATAGCTGTACAGGTTTTTCATAGTAGTTATTTTTAATTATATTTACTTAATCCAAGAAATATTTAATAACTCTGTTCCAATTGAAAGAAAGCATTCAGCAAATACTTTGATGTCTTAGTTAAGGCATATCAATACAATGCTTGAAAAAGTTATTGGTCAGCTTATCATCTTTTAATAGGTTGCCACCTTGTGGTTTTTGAAAAATATAGTTAGCACTGTTCATAGATTGCATAAATATGATTCCTAGCTTAGCCGTGTTTATTTTTCTCTCAGGTGACGAATCTAGACATCTAATGATTCTTAAAAAGTATCTGGAAATCATTTTGAACCCAAAGCAACACTTTGAGAACATTATCTTTTGAATATATGAGTTGAAAACTAAGATATTAAAGGCTATTTCCTCTGAGTAGCTTCTAGACCATTAGGAGAGTTGGTAGTCTTATTATTTTAAGCAACTGCACATAAAGTCCATCAATGCATCATCTGTTTTCATGCCTATTCATTATCAATGGTATTCTTTCTCACATTTGTGAATTTGATTTAGATAATTAGTTTAGAGGATATTGGCATTCCTTGATTGCTCATTTTTTAAGAAATAAGTCATTGTAACAATTGCATAAACAGTCAGAAATACAGTATAGAGAAAAACATATTATATGTAATAAACTTTTCACTCAATTAAGAAAGATTTATTGCATTCTTCTCCCAATTTCTCTACAGTTCTATTCACAGCGTCCTTCACTCAGGCATTCAATGTTACTTTGTAAATTAAAGATCATGATGAAAAATGCTTAGCTTATTTCTAGTATACCTTTTCTGCCAAAGATGTTGGTTTCCACAACCTAAAATTTAAAGCCACTAGTCATTGTTTTCCCTTAACAAAAGCAGTCAAACTTGCAACCATCTGTTCAAAAGGCAAGCTACTATGTATTATTAACACTTATTTGTTAATTAGGTTATAGTTCAATTCCCTTTAATTATTCAAAATAATCAAGAATTTCTAACTAAAAGAAGAATTTGAAAAATATTATATATAATTGTACAAATAATCCCATTCTTTTTAATGATAGTTTATTCTTTATCTTATACAAATAACGGATCTTTTAGGTATTCAACAGTACATTTTAGAAATGCAAAAGCTGTACTCTAGAGACTTTTAAAAAATTCTTCAAATTACTTGTAATTATGATAATTTAATGGTGTATATTATGAATAACTATCAAAACTGCTTTTTAACTGTATCACCTATACGAGCACCTGTACGAGCAGCCTCAGTTCTTGCCACCCCTTTCAGTAGTCACACCTGTACGAGCAGCCTCAGTTCTTGCCACCCCTTCAAACCTTCTTTACCAGCTCTACTGAATACTTGCAATCCTCCTAATGTGCTGTATTTCATAGCTCCGTCCCAACATCAAGTTTTGTCTTCTGAAACTATCCACCCCTTCTTATTTAACTGGAAAACTCTCATTTATTTTTTTAAGATTCAGACCAACGGTCATCTCCTGTTTGAAATAGTCACTTCATTTCCTAAATTGAGCTTATGTATTGCTATTGTGAACTCTACCACAAATATCTCTACTACTATATTCACAGCATTGTATTATTGCTTTATCTTTCTTCTGTTAGAGTTATCATTTCAAAGAAAGATACTGTGACATATTTATCTTCACATTTCCCATGTTGAGCATGGTGCCTGACATACAGTAGATGTCCAAATATTTATTGGTAGAGTAAAGAATAAATAAATAAGTCTACTTTTATGGATTTGTCATATACTTACAACAATACATTTACTGTATCTGAAGTTAGCACTAACTGCAAAGTAAATTTCATTATAAAACAAAAAATGTAAAAAATAATTAACTACTGTTTATTTAGCACATGCCTATCATTGTAGCCTCTGATCTTTCCCATGGGGAGTTTCTCTTCTATCAAAACTCTCAATTTGGGTAATGATGTTCAGTGGTGAACTGAGTGACCTGGACAAGGTGATGTTAAGGAATTAATACTCAGTGGGTACCTGCAGGAAGCAGAGGCCAGCAGAATTACAAAACGTGTGTAGAGGGAGGTTCTAAACCCCAGTAGGAACACCAGCATCAGTACAGGTATACTGATGTTAATGCTATGTACCAATATTATATATTTGTTTTCTTCTCAGTGCTGTATCCAATCATTCATTTTGGGGGGTAACAATATATTCTGAATGTGTAGTAAGTTTCAGGGACTAGACTCAGTACTAGGGACAGAAGAGCATCCTAAATGGATGTGATTAGAAGCTACAGTGGATCCTGTCATCCTGGAGCTTGCATGCTAGGGAGAGCGAGTAAAGCCATAACTACCCAAATGTTCAACTAATTACACTGTGATAATGTTATGTATGAAACAACATAATCTCTTATATATGTATTTAATTAGGAAAACTAATCTTTTTGTGGCCACTGCACTCCAGTCTGGGTGACAGAGTGAGACTCCAACTCAAAAAAAAAAAGCTTTACAGGAAGTTGGGAGATTAATGTACATTTTCTTTGCCAATGAGAGTAGCTATTTAGTCTAATTCCAGTTTTGAAATATTTACAAGATCTAGTATTTGTTTTTACAATTTGAAAATGCTTATAATGAAAAAGTAGACATTACAATTGATGCCAGAAAAGTTAAAATAAACATAAGATCTGTTATGAACAAATATACAACAACGTGATTAATCTGGAAAATAAAATAAAAAATTCCTAGAAATAAAAAACTGACCAAGACTGAATTTTAAAGAAATAGAAAATCTGTACAGACCAATAACTAGTAAGAAGACTGAATAAAAACCCTTTCAACAAAGAAAAGCCCAGGACCAGATGACTTCACTAGTGAATTCTATCAAACATTTAAAGAATAATGCATGGCAATCCTTCTCAAATGTTTCCAAAAAACTGAAGAGAAGAAAACACTTTCAAATGAATTTACTGAAGTCAGCATTGTCCTAATACCCAAACTAGACTGATACAACAAGAAAATAAAACAACAGTTCAATATCTCTTCTGAACATGGATCCAAAAAAATCTCAACAAATACTAGCAAACCAAATGTAATAGCGTATTTTTAAATGGCCTACCAATTGGAATTTATTCCAGGGATGCACGGATGGTTAAACACATACAATCAATAAATTTGATACACCACAGTAACAGAGTGAAGGATAAAAATTCTATGATCCAGCCTGGCATGGTGGCTCACACCTGTAATCCTAGTATTTTGGGAGACTGAGGCAGGAGGATTGCTAGAGGCCAGGAGTTCAAGTCCAACCTAGGCAACATAGTGAGACCTCATCTCTACAAAAAAATCAAAAACAATTAGCCAATGTGGTGTAGACTCTGTAGTTCCAGCTGCTTGGGAGGCTGAGGTAAGAAGATAGTGTGAGTCCAAGAGGTCAAGGCTGCGATGAGCTGTGATGATGATTGTGCCACTGCATTTCAGCCTGGGTGACAGAGTGGTATCTTTACGCAAAAAAAAAAAAATGATCCTATCAACAGGTGCAAGCAAACAAAAAGTAATTGACATGCTTTTGTTATTAAAAACTCTCAACAAACTAAGTGTAGAACGAATTTACCATATATGAAAAACCCACAGCTAGCATCACATTCGATGGTGGAAAAGTTGAAAACTTTTTCTCTAAGAGCAGGAAGGATACCCACTCTTCCACTTTTATTCCTTATGGTAATGAAGTTTTAGCCATACCAATTAGGCAAGAAATAGAATCACAGGACATCTTACTTGAAAAAGAAGAAGTAAAACTGTCTCTGTTTGCAGGTGACATAATCTTTATATAGAAAATCCTAAAACTCCATAGAACCACAATCAAAAGTTGTCTCATTCCAGTTAAAATGGCTACTATAAAAAAGACAAAAAGTAACAGATGCTGATAAGGATGTGGAGAAAAGGGAAACAGTATGGGAGTTCCTCAAAAAACTAAAGATAGAATCACCATATGATCCAACAATCTCACTGCTGAGTATGTAACCAAAAGAAAGAAAATCAGTATATCAAAAAGATATCTGTACTTCCACGTTTACTTCAGCACTATTCACAATAGTCAGGGTATGAAATCAACCTAAGTGTCCATCAACAAATGAATGGATAAATAAAATGTAGTATATGTAGATAAATATCATTCAGTCATAATAAGATAATGTAATCCTGTCATTTGCAGCAACATGAGTAGAACTAGAGTACTTTATGTTAAGTGAAATAAACTAGGCATAGAAAGCGAGATATTGCATGGAGAGCGAGTAGAATGATGGTTACCAGAGGCTGGGAGCGGTACTGGGGAGGTTGGGGATAAAGAGAGGGTTAATGGATACAAATATACAACTAGAAGAAGTAACTTCTAGTGTTTGATAGGTAGGGTGACTATAGTTAATAATAATTTATCGTGTATTTCAAAATAGCAAGAAGAAAGATTTGGAATCTACTCCACACAAAATTGGTAAATTTTTTAGGTGATGGATATCCCAAATGCCTTGATTTGATCACTACATATTTATGCATATATTAAAATATCACATGTATCCTAGAAACATGTATAAAGGGACTCAAAACAATCAAAATTATCTTTTAGAGGGCAGGTGCCTTGTAGTACAAACTTCCCCCACTATGTGAGTATTCTGAGAACCCGTCAGCATCAGTGTACCTGCTAGCATTGTTGTGAGAGGCTGTGTTCGACTTCAGTGAATTTTGGGGGGAGATTCTTTCAACACGTTTGTCCATTTCATGATGGGTAATTTATGAGTATACCTGTCACATCACTGAGTGTTCAGTTTTTTACCCAAAACAGCACGACCCCTTGCCTCACCCTCCCTATTCACCTGATCTCGCCCTGAGAGACACTTTTCTGTTTTCCTGGATGAAAAAAGTCCTCAAAGAGAAACCTTTGAGGTGAAACAAACAAACAAACAACAAAACAGCAGAAGTACTATAAAGCATCAAAGTTGATGAGTTCAAAAACTGTTCTGAGCAGTGGGGAAAGCGTCTCGATAGGTGTATAGCATCAAACAGAGAGTACTTTGAAGGTGACTGAAGTTTAAACATGTAAGCATAAATGCATATTTTTAAAATAAATAAGTTCTATTTTGGGGGTGTTCCCCCTTGCACAATAATTATGTAACAATAAAAAATGTTAACTAAAAAATTCTCCATAGAAAAACTGTTAGAACTAATTGATGAATCAGTTACAGGATGCAAATTTAACATACAAAAATCAATTGTGTTTCTGTATACTAAATATGAACTATCCTAAAAGAAAATTAAGGGGAAAAAAATCCCATTTACAATAGCATGAAAAGGAATAAAATACTTTAGTATAAGCTTAACCAATGAAGTGAAAGATTTGTACACTAAAAACTACAAAATAATGATTAAAAAATTAAAGATATAAAAATAGAAATATATCTTATTTTTATGGATTGAAAGACTTCATATTGTTAAGATGTCCATACTATTCAAAGCAAGTTGCATATTCAATGCAATCTTTACCAAAATTCCAATAATTATTTTTACACAATTTTTTAAAACACTAAGATGCATACAGAACCACAGAAGACCCTAAATAATCAAAACATTCCTAAGAAGAAGAACTAAGGTTAATATCACACTTCCTGATTTGAAATACATATTATAAAGCTACAGTAACCAAAGCAGCATGGAATGGAATAGATAGTTCAGAAATAAATCCATAAATATATGGTCAAATTATCTTTGACAAGGGTGCCAAGTACATACAAGGGGAAAAGGATAGTTTCTTCCTTAACAAATGGTACTGGGATAACTGGATATCTACATACAAAAAAAAAATGAAATTGAATCTTTATTCCACACTAAAAAATAAACTCAAAATCATTTAGACTTAAATATAAGATCTGAAACTATATAATCTCTAGAAGAAAACATAGAGGAAAACTTTCATGACAGTGGTTTTGGCAATAATTTCCTGAATAGGATATCAGAAGGACAGTCAACAAAACTAAAAATAGTCATCAGGATTCCATTGAACTAAAAAACTTCTGCACAGCAAAGAAAACAACAGTATAAATAGGCAACCAACAAAATGGAAGAAAATATTTGCCAACCATGTAGCTGAGAAGGAGTTAATATACCTAAAGGGGTTAATATACATAAAGAACTCAAACAAATCAATAGTAAGAAAACAAACCCATCAAAAAATAAGCTAAAAGATCTGAATACATGTAACCAAAAAAAGTATACAAATGACTAACTGTGTATGAAAGTTGCTCCACATAACTAATCACTGGGGAAATGAATATCAAAACCATGAAATTGATGAGATGTGGAAACTTCATATGCTATTGATTGGAATCTAAAATGATACAGCCACTATGGAAACAGAATGAACATTCTTCAAAAAATTAAAAATAGAACTAGCATATGATCCCATAATCTCACTTCTGGGTATATATCCAAAATCAATTGAAACAGGATCTTAAACAGATGTCAGCACCCCTGTGTTCACTGCAGCTTTATTCACAATAGCCAAGACATGGCAACATCTTAAATGTCCACCAACAGGTAAATGGATAAAGAAAATTTGGCATGTACATACAATAGAAAAATTTTCAGCCTTAAAAAAAAAATCCTGCAATATGTGACAACACAGATGAACCTGGAGGACATTATGCAGTAAAATAAACCAATCACAGAAGGATATATACTGTCTGATTCTGCTTCCATGATATGTCTAAAATAGTCAATCACATAGAAACAGAGCAGAATGGTGGTTGCTAGGGGCTACTGAGAGAGGGAAATGGAGAATTGCTGTTCAACAGGTAAAAACTTTCAGTCATGCAAGATGAATAAATTTTAAAGATCTGTTTAACACCGAGCTTATAGTTAATACTATTTTGCACACTTAAACATTTGTTAAGAGGGTATATCTCATGTTAATTGTTCTTACTAAAATAAAAAAAAACTTGTAAATCTCATGAAATCATTAAAACTTTATCCATATAATTTTCCTATTGATTTGAAGTAATGCTTCAAATTTTTAAGAAAATAAAACGGTTTCCTTCAAGAAAGTTGCTGTAACTTATGTATTCACAAATGTCATATTTCAAAATTAAGATAAACTTGTTCTTAACTTTTCTGAAAAGCATGTGATATTATTTTTACCTGCGTATTCAAGGTGAAATCCTGCAGCAGAAACACTGATGTCTGATTGAAAATTTAGATATAGATTATTAGATGTAGTGTTCAAAAGATGGGGTATCGTTGTTCCTGAAATGGTCATCGAGAAGGCAAGTCAATGATTACATTATAGATACTATAGTAAAACTATGTAAGTGAACTACTTGCCAATAAAATTATATATTAATCAATTATATATTAGTATGAGCTGAGAGCACTGCAAACATGCCTTTATAAGTAACTTGTTACTTTATACTTGCTTTAACCAACTTTGTGGACCTTACCCCTGAAGCCTTCTATGAAAGAACAGAAAGAATGTTTTACAGAACACATAATTGTTTTTTTTCCCCTTCCTTTGTTCTCTGTCCACAGTGTGCTAACTGCACCTCTGAAGATAGAGGTAAACAGAAACTTAAAAGGTTACTTGACCTGCCTTAAATCTCTAAGAGGATCTTGGTGATTATGAGCTCCAGTTCTGGAGTCATAGCAGCTGGGTCCCAGTCTCATCTTAGCCTTAGCTGTACAACCCTAAACAATTTAATCTCTCTAAGCTTTCATTACCCACTAGGCCTGCTAGAAAGATCAAATGAGGGAATGTATGACAAACCTTACACAGACCTAGTACTAGGTAATCAATAGCTGTTATTTATCACCTTTGTTATCATTATGTTATAATTTAAATAGTATGGCAGTCAGTCATGGTGTCTCAAGTTTATAATCCCAGCTGCTCAGGAGGCTGAGGCAGTAAGATCACTTGAGGCCAGAAGTTTAAGACAAATCTAGGCAACACAGTAAGACCCTGACTTTCCAATATTTTGAAAATTTACAAAATTTTAAAAATAGCCAGGTGCGGTGGAATAATCTATAGTCCCAGCTACTTGGAAGGCTGAGATAAGAGGATTGCTTGAGTCCAAGAGCTAGAGGCTGCAATGAGCTATGATTGCACCACTGCACTCAATCCTGGGAGACAGAATAAGACTCCATTTCTAAATAATAATAATAACTTTTAAAAAATATTTCACTTGGCCTATTATAAATAAAAGCATACTCAAAATTTTGTGAGATTTTTCTAAGAAATATTTCTATCTAAATCTATATATAAAATGTTTATGTGTAAATCAAATCACTCCTGCTCTAGATACTTCTTTCTTTTCCTTATTGGTGATGCTAAATAACTGGTTTCTTACTCCATTTTAAAAGTCTCTTAAAAGCATCAAGTCATTCAAATTTATTTCAGTATATCTAAAATGTATGAGTTAATAGTTTAGCTATGTTTGTGTTTCTAAAGTTTAAAAAGTATAATAGCAAAAATTACCATAGAAGCTGATTTCAACTTCTATATGCTAAAGGAATCTTTTATATTTTTGCATAAATTGCCTTTAAAACCTTAACAAATCAGGCCAGGCACAGTGACTCAAGTCTGCAATCCCAGCACTTTGGGAGGCCAAGAGGAGAGGATTGCCTGAGTCCAGGGGTTCTAGACCAATCTGGAAAACTTGGTGAGACCCCGTCTCTTCAATAAATCAAAAGATTTGTCAGGCATGGTGGCATGTGCCTGTAGTTCCACTTACGTGGAAGGCTGAGGCAGAAGAATTGCCTGAGCCCAGCAGGTTGTGGTGGCTGTGAGTGTGCCACTGCACTCCAGTCTGGGAAACAGAGTGAGACTCTAACTCAAGGAAAAGTGAAACCTTAACAAATCTAACAGAAAATTGTATAAATCAGTCAATATTCTCCATAATAAATCAGATTATTTTATTCTGTATTTATTTCTGGTCTTGTTACATACGTATATATTAATTTCATATCATTTAATTCATTTAATAGAAATAATTTTGTATTCTCTTTACGCTCACTTAACAGTACCTTGTTGCATTTGCCATGTAGTTAGACAGTCTCTATAATTATTTAACAACTACATAGTATCCCATTGAGTAAATATACCATCACCAAGAACAGTCTAATTTTTAACTATTATAATTCATCCTTTTTTTTTCCCACACATATTATTCCTGAATCACAACTTGGCTGAAAATATTACCATTAACACAAAAGTGTTAATACATAATTATACAAATATAGTAAGAATATAGTAAGATTCTAAACAATAATTTTGACTTTACTTTTAAAACTATCAAACTTCTAATCTTGTAACTTAGTTTATTGCCCATTTGTAAAAAGTAAATTAACACTACTAAATCAAAGTTGTAAAAAGTAAATTAAAACTACTAAGTCAAAGTTGTAGTAACTCTTCAAAAAATATTTTCTTTTCCTCATTATATCTGTATTTTCTTTCATCTCAGCTCTCCTATTTACCTGAATAACTTCCAAGTCTTGGAGCATTGTTGTCTCCCCCATCATAGAAGTCCAGAGAATCCCAATTATGTTCTGTAGCAAAGCTCACAACTTGTACCTATGAAATAATAATTACTGATAAGAATACACATTTCTAACCTGTTACATATAATACAGTCCCTTGTAAATTGCCCCCAGGAAAGAGAGTACAAATCTGGACCACATCATTGTGACCCATCATAGGTTTTGCCATTACAGCTCTGGCCTGCATGAGCTGATTTTTATGTAGAATGCCTTATGAAGTACCTAGCTATGTTCATTATGGATATAACATGGAGAATATCTGTTGCTCTCTCAGAACATTCCCCTCATTAAAAGCTTTGAGTTAATCTCATAACTCAGTGCCAAGAATCCCAATGCATGTTCCAAACAATTGGTTAACTTTTATGTTTTGGAGTGTTAGTTTCTTGACACTGATTCAGTTTTCTCATTTGCTTTTGGCTATTAGGAAATAACAAGATTCACAGTCCACAGTATATAGGACCATATAATACACATTACTTAAACTATATTTATTTCTGGATACTTTTAATTTAGCCTTTTCTTGTGTAAACTTTGGTCAATTTCTTCTCTTATTTTTGTTTTAAAAATTTTAACATTATCATCCCCTGTGCATATTTTAATAGACCTCAATGTGAATGACTAAATCACTGTGATGTTCCCACATACTAAGAAGGAAAATGCTGGGGTTTAATTCTCTCATGTCTACTAAATTTTATTTAAAGAAAGAGGCATGTGTTACTTTGTTGCACATCACTTGGCACAGCTTGAGCTTTTGCAAGAGCCCACAGGACCTTCACTATTGTGAATATTATCCGTTTTGTTCCTTGCTTATTAAATATTTTATAGTTATGGAGGAGGAAAAGCAATAGGTTTATTAAAAAGTTTTTTTAACTAAAGTCTGCTATAAATGTAGGCACTATACTCATTCACTAAATAATTACAACTTCATTCATTAAAGATTTCTTATCTGCAAAATAGTCCATCATTATTCTTCCATGCAAGTGAATGCCGGTGCCTCTTTCCAGGGGTGAGTGCCACATGGCAATAGATATCCTGCCTGTGTGATTGGTATCAGACCCGATGTCAATGTTCCAGGACAGGAAGAAGACCAGAACTGAAGCTGTGTTATTGTAATATAACCACTACCTCCTTAGGCAATGATCAATCCCTCCCCCTATATGAATATTTCTTTCCTTCCAGTTCAGGAGGAAAAGGCTGCATTTAGCTAGGAGAAAAAAATTTACAAAGTAAAGATTCAGGCAGGAGTTGACATTTTGACTAAGCTTAAAACTTTTTTTACTGAAGGAAATTATTAAGTGTATAAAAATGTAAAAGGAGGCAAATAATGAGCTAGATTTAGTGAACCATCAGTAATCCAATTTAGCCACAGTGGAGGGTATTTACATAAAAGGAAACAAGTATGCAAAGTTAGAAAAGTTAGGAAGAGCAGAGTTCAGTGGATAAACACAAGAGACCTTAGAATGAAGAGTGTCCAGTTTGCAGCTTCCTGTCTCTCTCTACTCATTGGCATAACCCTGGGAAAGTTGTTAATCTCTCTGTGCCTCAGATTACTTAAACACATCATTGTAATAGAAGTATGTAATTCATAGATTTTTTTTGTAAAAATTAAATTAGTTAATATGTATAAAGGTTTTAGAATAGCGCTTGACATGTATTAATGACTCAATAACTCTTTGCTAAGAGAGAGATGGGGAAAGACTCAATAAAAAATTTAACATCAACATAATAATTATGCACCTGAAGGCATAATTATACCTTCAGTTTTCCAGTGATGGTTTTAGAAGTGAGAGAAAGAACATAATCAGGACTGTGCTCTAAGTACAACACAACATCAGATGAAGAAAATAAATGAAAACAAAGTTTTAATGTCTATTGCAATAATATTTCAATGTCTATTGTGGAGAGAAGCAATAGAAGACAAAATTAGGTTGTAGGCAAGAATAGAAGAAGGGGGACCCAGATGTTTCATGTGTTGCAGTAGAAGTTACTGAATTTTGTGTGGTTTGAATAGGGGAAGACGTGAGTAGGATAATTTAAGAATGTGTCTTTTTTTTTTTTTTTTTTTTTAGTTTTTGAGAGTAGAGGTAAAAACAAAAATATAGATATCTTCAAGAAAAACTATTACCTAGATGGGAGGAATAAAATCTGTTTAATGCTGTATACATGCATATAATAGCCTGACTAATGGCTCCCAAAGATACCAGATCCTAATCCCGTGAGCCTGCATATATTACCTAATATGGAAAAGAGTCAAGCACATGTGATTCATTTAAGAATCTTGAGATGCGGAAGGATTTGACATAAAAGAGGAGAAATGATATGGACACGGAGGCAGAAATTGGAGTGGTGTGGTCAGATTCCAAAAAATCGGGCAACCACTAGAAGGAAAAAACAAGGAAGGGAATCTCTAGCTCTCTAAAGCCTATGGGTGGGAGGGTGGGGGGAGGAGAAGATCTACCAGCATCTTGATTTCAGTGTAGTAAAGCTGATTTTAGATTTCTGGCCTCCAACACTCTGAGAAAAAAAAAGTTTCTGCGGTTTGTAGCTATAAAGCTCATGGTAATTTATCACAGCAGCCACAGAGATCTAATATTGCTTGCCACTAGGGTTCTGGGTAAATTGTAAATGTAGTCTGGCATAAATAAAAAGATAGAGACTGTAGAAGCACAAAATTGCTATGAGATCTGTTAGAAGACTCGAGGAAGTGATTGAGAACCTACTAGGACAGACACCAAATGAGAGCCAATTATAGATCTGAAAAGAGGTAGCTATTGGCTCAGCATTCAGTAGAACATTGCATCAGATGGAGACATCCATCACTGCAGTGGGACAACTTGATGAGGTCATGAATTTCCAACCATTAAAACCAGGCATTTATCACACAACTATTCAAACTCCATTCCACTTTGTTTAGAAGATTATATAAAATTATGATAACCATGCTATAAACTGACAACAACATGTCCAATGCTTTTCCCCACGGTTCATTACATCAAGATTTCCCTTTTCTTGATAATGATTACTGTTACTGCTGAATGTAGCCCCTTTGGAATTCTCTTCCTAACGTACTCTACTAACATAAACAAGCAAATAAGTGAGTCTATACCTCTCTCAAACTTCTTCTGTAATAGTAATATAGCAAAATAGTCTATTGTTGAGTATATTTCCAAGGACTACTCAATCATTCTATAATATTGCTATTTTTTTCAACGTTCCAAATGTTTCTTCTTCTTTTCAGTAATGATTATCCTACTTCATTTCATATATGACTTACTGAATATTTATATAATTCTTTATTCACACACATATTTAGCCTGACAAAGAAAAATAAATTAAATATTGCTTTAAACCTCATGTTCTAGCCAGATACCTTTTAGGTAAACTTAGGAAGTTTCAATTATGCCATGTCTTGCATCTATGTGTGTCTGGTGTGTGTGTGTGTGTGTGTGTGTGTGTGTGTGTGTGTGTGTGTGTGTGTGTGTGTGCTATAAGTTCCTGCAATTTAGTGATATGATATATCTAAAATTATCATCTGTATAAAGGGTTAATTAGAAAAAAAGTGCTTTGTAGTCTTTTTAGAACATTTAAAATTAAAAATCCAATACACTTCACATACTATAAGTTTACTAAATGCTCTGCTAAATTAAAATTTTGTTTTATAAAGTGTAATCATTAAACAACATACATCCTTGGTAAAAAATTTTTTCATGTCATTTATGCATATCCAGTTTTAAAGAGTGTTTGTCTAGGATGACTGATACATAGCACAGTTTTTCTGCAGACAACTTATCAATTCACCATGTCTGTTAACTCCCTAAAATAGTCTCAACTCTGTTTGTGAAGGTATTCATAGATTCATCCTAAAAATATTTACTAAGAATATACTGTCAGGCCCTGTATTAGTTTCCAGAACAGACCTGGTCCTGTCCTCCTGAGCTTACTGATAACCAGGTGGTAATATTAAAATGTGTTGGGTGTTTTGGTAAAGACATTACAGGGCACTATGAGAACATACGTCAAGGGAATAAGCATACCCTTGTCTCAAGTTCATGAAAAGTCTTTCATAGACAATGTATTTTAACTTGAGACAAAAATGAGTATGAATAAGTAAAATTAAGGAGATCATGGAGAGTGTTGCAGGCAGAGGGAACAACATGCACAAAAGTCTAGAGGCAAGATAAAGCCAAAATTTTCTAAAGAACTGAAGTCATGTAAATAGAATAGTCAAGAAATGAAAATAGAGAACAAAGGCATAACCAATTGTGTCAAGGAGTTACAGAGATTGGGGACAATTGAGGTAAGTAGGAGAGTGACAGCATTCAATTTTTATTTTCAGAAAGTTACTTTATTTGTTCAATGGGGAACAGACTGGAAAGAATAAGAACCCGGGACAGAGATAATGGCCACCTGATTTGAGGTGGTAGAAGTGTGGATGGGAGAAAAATATTTGTTTTAGATAGACCGGACATGTTTCACTGTGCAGAGTAGAAGACAGAGAAAAACCATGATTTCTGGCTTGTGCAACTTAATGAATGAGAGAGTCATTTTGAGTTAGAACACTAGGGAAGATCTACAATTTTGAGAAAAATATATAAATCCAGTTTCAGGCAGGTTGAATTTAACATACTAGCGAGAAATTTAGCTGAAAATGTCAAGCGGGTGAGTGGATACATGTCCCACCAATCTAGTACAGCTTAGTGAGAGGTTTGGGTTAGACCTTTAGGTCTGGAAGTCATCATTTATTCAGCCCTTCATTAAAAAATATTTTCTGGCCGGGTTCGGTGGTTCAGCCTGTAATCCCGCACTTTGGGAGGCCGAGGTGAGTGGATTGCCTGAGCCCGTGGATTCGAGACCTGCCTGGGCAACTTGGCAAAACCTCATCTCTACAATAAAAATAAAAAAATTAGCCGGGTGTGGTAGTGCGCGCCTGTAGTTCCAGCTACTTGGAAGGCTGAGGCGGAAGGATCGCCGGAGCCCAGCAGGTCGAGGCTGCGGTGGCCTGGAGTGGCCACTGCACTCCAGTCTGGGTGACAGAGTGAGACTCCAACTCAAAATATATATATATATATATATATATATATATTCTAATTGTTTATTATGTGTCTTTAGCACATAAAAGTAGCTGAAGCCACAGAAAGAGTAAAAGTGGCAGAAAAAGTGGCAGAGACAATGATATAGGGTAAGATGAACAAAAGGCCACAGAATCACATAAACACTAATAGGCTGACAATGGGCTGAAATAAGAGGAAACCACGCAGGATATGTAGAAGTAGAAGTTACAGATGTGGAAAAGAAAACACAGCAAAATCCAAAAACATATTGTTGTTATAGGAGCTCATGAGGCAAAAGTGTATTAGGAGTGAGGAGAGAAGAAGCAGGATAGAGAGCTATTGACAGAAAAAGTCAGATGAAAACTATACTGGATTTCATGACATCTAGGTCATCACTATGTGAGCAGTCTGATTAGAGTATTGGGTGTTAAAGTCACACTACAGTGAGTCAAAAACAGAGTAAGATAACCAATGAAAAGTGTTAGGTGTTTACCATTTTAAGATGAGATAGAAATGAATAAGCTGGTGCTAATATGTAAATACTCTGGGATAACCTTCAGAAGCCTTTAACCAGAAGATGTGGTAAAAGTCCTTTGAAGGTTCTCTGAAGTTTCTACAATTATCACCTCCTCTGTACAAATGGAACATGACTAAACTGAAAATTCTTGCTATTCTACTATAATAAGAAAGGATTGATTACTTACTTTCAAATTTTGCAAATTGACCATAAACGTACAGTACAGCTAGCCAGAATGTAAGCATTTATCTATAGTCTTAGATTGTTTTTAAATCTCTGAAAATACACACTTGATATTTTCTCATTGGTTTACTGGCCTATTTTACTCCTGATATCTTTCAAGTGTCAGGTAATTTTTAAGATTTTCTAAGAAAATTATAAAAAATCAAATCCCAGAAGCTGATCCTTTTTCACTATAACTTATGCTGCAATCTAATTTCAGTTTTAATTCACAGTGTCTTGGTTATTTTTTTCACAATTGTTATGTCTCAAGTTTCTAAAGGAAACCTCTTACATCAACTGGAGAAACAGGAATCTTATTGTAGTAGTTAGGGAAGTTGTTTTTATGAATGCTAGAAAATGTAATATTCTATGAAGCATAATTACTTTCCGAAATGTAATATTCTGTGAAGCATAATTACCTTCCGTAGAGTATATACTGATTCAGCAGTAAGAAGTCATCAATTCATCCAGAAAAAATATCTTTGTAAAGTAGAGTAACTGACCAAATTTCTCTCCCCTTCCCCCCCAAAATGTTGACAACTGAAATAACATGACAAAGCCGGACTCAGTGGCTCCGCCTGTAATCCCGTGCCTTTGGGAGGCTGAGGTGAGTGGATTGCCTGAGCCCGCGGGTTCGAGACCCACCTGGGCAGCGAGACCTCATCTCTACAATAAATAAAAAAATCAGCAGGGCGTGGTAGCGCATGCCTATAATTCTGGCTACTTGGAAGGCTGAGGTGGAAGGATCGCCGGAGCCCAGCAGGTCGAGGCTGCGGTGGCCGGGAGCGGCCCCTGCACTCCAGTCTGGGTGACAGAGTGAGACTCCAACTCAAAAAAAAATGACAGATACTATTGATTTCCTATAAAAGAGTACTCTCTCTTCTTTGCTAGCAGAGACCTGGTCTAACTCAATTAAACAAGAGATGTGTACATCAGAGGAGGCTGTCTACTCGAGCACTTAATATTGTTTTATCTAAGCCAAACCACAGTAAGTTTGTGGTTACTACCCCGTGTATGGTTAGAAGTGGATCTGATTGAAATTTTGGTCAACAAGACAGGAGGGAAAGTCTGCTAACAAGTTTCTTGAAAAGCTTTCTTAACCATTGAACACATTCACGAGATAGAAATGTTCCCTTTTAGCTGTTGGCCATGGCTATACAAAGCTGTAATGCCTAAAGCTTTTACAGTCACCTCAAGACCTCAAGAAGGGAAACCCAGGAACTAAAGGCAAAATGCTGAGAATGTAAGAACAGAGAGACGGAAATAACTCAAATCGGGAAAGACAAAATTCAGCCTCTGCAATAAACAACCCTTAAATCTTTTTACCTCAAGATTCTGTGTAATATAGAGCAACACCTCTTTTTTGTATTGCTAAAGTCATCTTGAATTGGCTTTCTTTTAATTGCATATTAAAAATTGTATAATAAATACATTTGTATTAATTTCAACCATAGCAGTCAAAATCACTTGCTAAATTTTTAGAAATAATGTTCATTCTGTCATCTCTGAAAAGATTAACTTAAAGCATACAATAAAAAGAAGAAAAATTTAAAAATCCTTACTTGAATGCCAGCTCCCTCTGGCACTGTGATCTTCCATACACAATTCAGATTGTTGTCATAAGGCTCAGGGTATCCAGGAGACAAAATAGTCCCTTTGCGCTTAGTTAAAATTCCACCACAGGGCACTAAAATAAAGCAGTCCAAGAGAGGGAGTTATTTCTAATGCAAAGTATTAAAATGTGAGAAAAGGTCAGAGATAACATTTTAGACAGAGACTAGACTTGCAAACAAAATTAAATCATACTGTTTTAAAAACTCATGAGAACAATGAAAATATAGTTTCTTTATACCATAAAATATTTAAAAATGAAATAGCATTAATGAGCTTTCAATGGCTTATCTAAAATCTTACAATTAACTCAATAACATATTATCTGTATTATATTACTAACAAGTGCATTGACTAAATTCACCTTAAAATATCTCACTTTTAGATATAAAATGTTTTGAAGTATTATTTTAAATTATTTGGTGCTTCCCTCTTCAAGCATCCTTTAAAGAGCAATAGCATCCATTGAAAAGTAATGAGGATAATGACAATTATGTTATGATCATAATATTTATATAGAATAGTGCATTTTAAGTATTTCAACTCATTTGAGCCTTTCAATGATCCAGTGAGATAGGAAGGAATAAATATTTTCCCTATCCTACAGTTGAGGAAATGAGGTGGAGTCATTAAGACGCTGTCTTGCCCAAGATCACCTAATAAAAGATGAAGCTGGGATTTGAACCCTAGCAGTTTGGAATCAGAGCCCATGTTCTTAGGTGGGAATGAGGATACTTGATATGGCCCCAATTTGGTTACTTCCAGTACAACTAATAAAAGAAATATTAAGTATTGACTACTCTGAAGTCAATAAAGGCTTACATCACTTTTTAAGGTACTAATCTGAAGTTAAAATTCTCATATCACTAATAGTATCAGCTTGATTTTGGGCAAGCTCTAACTCACAACTCTTAAATCTAACTCAAAGACTCTTAAACATGTTTCTCAAGCTCTCTGAAACACAGATACCTTATCTGTAAAATGCTCATATTATTGTTTCTAAAAAACTTTTGTGAAAAATATGGACAAATGAAAAAGTACACAAAGAAACTAGCACATTGCTTGATACACAATAAGGAGTCAATCAATTATATTTCCTTTTGCTACAATTTTTGTTACTTTATGTACCAATGATGCTCTGCTCCTTGGGAATTTGTCCTACTTTGGCTATAATGGTAAGATATAGGATGTATGTTTTGTACTAATAATAAAAAAGTGAATTGTAGTTTTGTGCCACTTTCAAAGCCAAATGCAGAAACTTAGGGTAATTATAAAAAAAAAAGTACTGCAAAGCTTTTTAATAATGTGATGATGTATTTTAAAAGAAAACTATTTTGTATTTTCTTATAAATCTTTGTTATTGGGTTATATACAAATTCAATTTAAATTAATCAGAAATAACTGAACTCATTTAGGACAAAAAGCAAAAGTTTTGCATGATTTGAGAATAGCAAGAAAGTGGTGGAAGAAGAAATTTAAAAGTTCATCCCAAAAAATAGAAGAAAAAATATGGTGGATGAAGTGCTGATCTTGAGATGAAAGAAAATACTTGTTAGACACTCTTCCCCTCCATCCTCACTGCCATTACCTTACCTCATTCTCATTTTTCTTTTCTTTTCTTTTCTTTTTTTACTACATAAATCACCTCATTGGCCTCCCTGTGGCTGGTACATTTTCCATGTATTATTACAGTTTCCAAATTACTGTCAAAATGATCTTTCTAAAATTAAAATATGACATGTTACTTCTCTGCTGAAAATCCTTCAAAAATCTTTCCATTCCCTTAACTCTACAGATGACTATAGTTAATTGTATTAGCCTCTAACTTCACCTCCAGGTTTGTATATAACTATAATTTCCTAATACCTCACCACCCCAAGCCCCTGTTCTAGTG
Source organism: Carlito syrichta (assembly GCF_000164805.1). Classification (NCBI taxonomy): domain Eukaryota; kingdom Metazoa; phylum Chordata; class Mammalia; order Primates; family Tarsiidae; genus Carlito; species Carlito syrichta. Next base: position 388,018 of record NW_007260278.1, on the reverse strand, counting down.
CAGCCTTCTAAAACTCACATGCTTTCTTAATGCTGTCACTTGGTTTGTCCTTTTTTCACATAGTTGATATCTACCTATCTGTGGACAATGTGGATATTGACTCTTTAGCCCTGCATGACTACCCTCTGTGTTAAGTGCCCCACGGTTTCCCAGAGCCTTGGTGCTTTCCTGTACAACTTTATCATACTATGCTTCCATATTCTTTTTATATGTTAAACTCTTCCTCCCGCAGATTCAATTCTGAGAAGACAAGTGAAAGAGTCGGCTGGTACAAGGTGGGCCAGAGCCGGTGCCAGGACCCTGGGAATAATGCATGATTGCAACCAAGTAAGAAAGTACAAGCAAGTAAAGTTTATCAGTCACCTTTCACAGACTGAAAAGGGGGCCAACACTCAGAGGTGAGTGTGGCTTCGAAGGGCCATGAAATGAGTATGTAGAAGGGCTTTTGGGTAGGGGGCTTTGGGCCCAAAGGAGTGTCCAGGGTTAGGGACCTTTGATGCTGATTTTAGTCACATGAATCTTAGATCTTGATGTTGCCAGACATTAGCATTTCATACCCTCAGGTGGTGGGCTGGATGGCAGGAGACAAAGGGTGGTGGTTTTCCTGTAAGAGACTTTGTCAGACATTTGCCAACTGCAAACTCCTTAACCAAAGATGGTTTTATTATCATTTCTATGTCTTTGACCTTCTGCCTTGACAAGGAACCTGAAAGTTTACTATAGATTATTATGCTAAATCATGAATTGAAAATTTGGGCTGTCCTAGTCTTGCATTTGATGGAGATTTACCAAAGGAGTGGCATAGGCTGCCAGGCCACTTGGCTTGGCCTGCAGTAGAATGTCTAAATGCTTTCTAATGACTATGCCGAGGCCAAAAGACTAAACTAAGAATAAGCTAAGTTTCTTCTAGGTTTCTATAGGTACCTCCTTTCAATGATCTAATTACCTCTTTGTCTGGAACTCTGCATACTGTGGTGCCAAGATTCTAACTCTTTTGCTCTAGGCATTATAGATTTTCCTTCCATGTTGCTACTGAGACAAGCTATCCACTCTTCTTCCATTCTCTCTTTCTTATATGCCTTCAAGATTTTGTCCTCACCACCCTATGAAATGATTATGTCAAAGTCACCAAAATATTCATGTTGTGATATGATCAATTCTTAATTTGCATTTTACTGTACACATGAGCAATTATCTCTCACTATTGATTACTCCATCTGTTTGAGCCTTTCTTTGCTTGGCCATCAGAACAAGCACACACTTTCCTGACTGGCAGCACACCAAATATATATATATATATATCATCCTCCTCCATGCAACTTGATTCCCCAGACTATCTCCTTATTCTAATCACTAGCCTTTCAATGATGACATCCACTTCTATGTTTATATACTTTGATTACTAGATGTTTATCTTTAGTCATGACTTCTACGTTGAGTTGTTCAATAATATTACTAATAGACATCCCAAAATTAATATGTCTAAAGTAATACTTTTAAAAGCCTTCCTCATTCTCTCTCCTCCATCTCAGTAAATGTGACCAACATCCACCCAATTCTTAGGCCATAAGCTTAAGACCTTATTGATTCCCCTTTCTGACATTCAAGTTCATATTTATATCTATGTTCAATCTGTCAGTAAACACTGTCAACTCCACCTTAAAAATATATCCCAAAGCTTGCCAATTCTAATCACTTTGACCACAATCTTTCTATCTAAATCACCATTACCTTTCCCCTCTACTTCACAGTAGGCTCCTAATCAGTCACACTGCTTCTACTCCATTCCTTCTTATACTAAATATAGTGATTTTTTTTTAAGAAGCTGAATAAGATCATATCATTCCCTTGCTCAAGGAATTCCCACAGTACCTAGAGAAACTTCCAACTCACCATGGCCTTCAAGGCTCCATATGAATGGGACTCCGTTCTGCCTCTCTGAAGTCATCTCCTATCTCTCTTTGTCACCATTCACTGTGTTCCAGACACCTGGAATTCTAGCTGTAACTTGAACATGTCAAGATCTCTCTTCCTTTCATGCTCCACACACTCACTCACTATCAGGACTTTATGCACTCCTCTCTTTATTTATGTCATTCAGGTGCATTCTCTGGACGTTCCCTTGTAACTCAAGCTCTGGCTTTATTTTTCACTATAATAATTACCACTACTCAAAAGAAGATAATATATTTGTTGATTTCTTCTGTCTCCCTCCACTAAAATGTAAAATGTAAATGCAAAAAGTAGGAGCAAGGATCATGTTATTCAGCACTATACTATGCTGCCAGTGCCTAGAATGATGTCTGGTGTTTAGTAAGCACTCAAAAAATGCTGGTTGAATAAGCTGTTGATGTATGTCTGACAAAGGCCTAACATCTAGGAGCTACAAGGAACTCAAACATGCTGAAAAGAAAAAAACAAACAGCCTCATTACAAAGTGGGAAAAAGATATGAATAGATACTTCTCAAAAAAAGACATATGAGCAGCCAACAGATACATGAAAAATGTTCAGCCTCACTAGTCATCAAAGAAAGGCAAACTGAAACCATGCTGAGCTATCACCTAACTCCTGTCAGGATGACTTTCATCAATAACTCAAAAAACAACAGATGCTGGAGAGGATGCGGCAAAAAAGAAACACTTCCACACTGTTGGTGGGTGTGTAAACTAGTACAGCCTTTGTGGAAAACAGTGTGGCAATTCCTAAAAGATCTGAAAATCGACCTTCCATACAACCCCTCAATCCCCCTACTGGGAATATACCCAGAAGAACTCAAATCACTCTATAAAAAAGATGGGAACCAACTGCGCTGTCCATCACAAGAGGACTGGATAAATATATATATATATATGGTACATATACACGATGGAATATTACACAGCCATAAAGAAGAACAAAATCATGAACTTCACAGAAACCTGGATGGACTTGGAATTTATAATCCTGAGTGATCTTTCACAGAAACAAAGAACTGTGTATCACATGTTCTCACTCATAATACTATAATCTCACTCATAATACCATAAGACTATAAGAGAATGATTGGCAGTAGTGGGAAACTGCTGGGAAGGGGGTGGAAAAGTGGGATTGGCCAGGGTGGGAATCTGCCTGGGGTGAGGGGCACATCTCATTAACAAGGGTACCTATATAATGAACATTTGTATGTCTAACCCTGAATTTTACCCCACATCTTTAAAATTTTTAAAAAAATTTTTTAAAAAGAATAAGCTTGTTGAAAGACTGGTTGTATATCTATCTACATATATCTTGCAGTTACAAGTTACCTCTTTACCATTCTTGCATCATGTATCTCACTGTTTTACTAAATAAGCCATATTTGTCAAACTCTACTTCAATTCCTTTTTTTAACCAAAAAAAGCTATAAAAATATTCCCAAACAAGCAATATACACATACAAAATATTTTACAAGTTTTACACCATATATTGCATTCAGTTATAAAACATTTATATTATTTTTAATCTAACATTTGCATTCTATTTTTAAAAGATATATGATGTTTCCCTTCTGATCAGTATTACACAATATAATACATGGATTTTAAAAATAGGCTTTGGAATCAAATAGCCTGAGTTCAAATCTAATTCTACTTTTGTCTCTAAACCAAAGGGGTTTTACTCTCTGTAAAAGAAGGATAATCATATTCACTTCTTAGAGTTGACATCAATATTAAATGAGATAATGCTTAATTGCATTTCATATAAATACTAATGATTGCTCTTTATTATTATAGTGCATAACTTTTTCATGGATGAATGAATAAGTGATCTTGTATATATTTCTTCATCAATTTCCTTCCCACTCTAAGGAAAGATGAAATAGACAGGTGTTGCCATGGAGATTTCCAAGTAAAAGCAATTCTCTGTGGCTCTCTAAAAGACTTGAAAAAACAGACCCAGATAAGGGTGATCAGATAAGTAGCTAATTAAAGACTTTTGCCTGAGAAGAGTAGGTTTGGGCTTCAGAGGTTTTTCAAAAAAGACCTCCCACTAACAGAAGAATTTAGGCCTAAAGCCATATATTGTCAAAGCTATTAGTGGCTGCAGGGGGTTATTTGAATCACAGAATCTCAGAGGAAGAAGAGCCTGGGGTTTTATGAGACTGAAGATTTTAAGAAATTTGAAGTGTAACAAGGTCAAATTTGCAAGATAAAAACTCAGTCTTCAGCAGAAGTTTTATTTTTCAGTTCTGTATTTATTTATTCCAAGTTCAATAATTTTAGTAAAATATTATTGTATTTTATTTTAATTTATCTAAGAATACCTTGCACTATAATTTTGTATGAGTTTATTAATACTGTCAATATCCCAGTTGTTAAAATTTGCAGATCCTCTAATTTAGTACTGAACATTTTAATGATAAGCACAGTGCACATATCATGTCTAATAGGGCTGCTCTCCAGTCCACAACATGGCAGCGTGTGCAAAATAACTGAACATTTTCTTGTGCTTTACTATAATGGGAAAAACTTGAAAGTGTTGATAGTAATAAAAATAACTGCGAAACAAAAACAATACGATTGAAATGGAAATCATTAGGTATGTAGAAAACAGTATTCTCAGTATTCTCTTGGTTTCAATCAGATACTCACTTGGCTTAAGCTGTTAACAGCATTCATTGAACTGTGAAAACAATCAACTTGTATAAAACCCTGTAAATAGACTGTCAAAGATTATATCTATACTGTAAAGGGTAAATAGAGAATTTGTTCTCTCAGAATAAAATGTAAAACTATTACTTGTGCTTTATATATATAGATATCTTTCCTACAGATCTAAGAAAAGGTTGAAAGTTCTGCTTTGTAAAAGTCTAAACAAGCAAAGTGAGCAAGAGCAGCACCACGTGGTGGAATACTGAAAGTAAAAATGCATGTAGCTCATATTCTGGGAGTTGGCCAGAGCTGTTAGAGACTCTGCAAATATTCAGGACATAACTACAGTTATTTGCTTAAAAAAAAAAAAACACACATTCACTGAAAACTGTCCATTGAATGCCTCTTATATATCAGATATTATTTGAGCAAAAAAACACAATAGAGTGGCGGGGGAAAAGGGGCAGATTAAGACAGATTAAGACATTTAACAAAAACCAGAAACTATATATGATATGGTAGATGGATGCTGAAAGAAAAAGCAGAGTAATAGTACAGAGAGTGAATGGCAAACGGGTGGCAGAAAACACAAAGACCAAGTAAGATAATTGAGGAGACTAGAATGAAATTATTCTGTGAAACAAAAAGGTAGCCAAGGCCTAAGTGCTCTAACTAGGGGGAAGAGGAACTTCTAATGTCTTGAGTCAGGTAATGTTTTATGCAGATGAATATGTTAAAAGTGACTCCAAACTAAAGAGAATGATTTAATATCAACTTAATATAGTTTTGTACTTGACTCTCATATTTGAATCTATAAGACATCAAGTTTCTTTTACTTTAAGATATTTTAGGACATGACCATTTTTTATTCTGAATATTTTGAAGCTAAAAATATACACAATTAAAAACAAATGTTCAAACAATATTTTCATTTGTGTCAAGATTAGAAGTTGGACCAAATGGTCAACACAAACTGATCTATCTTTTGAATGTCATTTAGAATAATCACCTTTCTATTTCTTGTCTCACACAGATCCATATAATCATCTGTTATACAGCCAACTTTCTGGATTTATACCTGTTCTATAAATAAGAATATTTTTGAAATGGTATAAGGTCATATGTCCTTTTCGTGTGATCTTGGCAGGAAATGCAAGTTATCTAATACAATTTTCTTTCTCTGGCTATGTACTATCTCAGTCAGTTCTGACTGCTGTAACTGTAGTAAGGGCCTTCCCAGAACAAAGAGAAAGTAACATGATGCAATCAATGTCTAAGTGCGCATGTGTAACCTTGTTACAACCCTGTGCCATGAAATGCCCAATTGAAATGTATGTTGCTATATAAGGGGAACAAAGGGGCTAGAACGTGAAGAAAAGTGAGTGAAAAGTGTATAAGACAAGACCCTACTGCATTCGGGGCTCAGTCTTTGGATATGAATCTGCTGAGCCAGTGCCGGCACGAATAAATGCTGCTTCCTGGCAAAGAAGCCTTGGTCTCTCTCTGTAAAAGGTCCTACAACATCTCTGGCGGCTTGTCTGGAATGCAAAAACAGTTATTTCACCTCGTCACCAGGGTGTGCTCCCCGGGATGCCGGGAGAGGTGACCTCGCCTGGTGCCAGTGGACTGATTAATCCGCAGGGTACTAGCCCTCCAGGCATACCAGAGCAATGACCTGGGAGCAAAAAGAACCCAGTGAGGCCCAGAAGCCAGCCAAGGGATCACCACCCATCAGACTAGTGAGAACCTGGGTTTGATTTGGCATGCCTGCCCCTCGGAGGCAAAAGGGGAGGCAAAAGGAGAGGTCTGAACCTCTCAGAGTTGCCCAAATAGTCCCATAGGGGACGAAACATGACTCTAAGGCACTAGGCAGTGCGTTGGAGATGTTGTATGAGTGCGAGTGAATGAGATGCTGCCTGGGAGCGAAGTGAGAGCAGAGTCCAAATCTGTGGATCCGTAGCAACCTCATAAGGCTTAGGGTGGTAGTGAAGTCAGGAGAAATTCTGAATCAAAACTTAATCAGGGGTTTATACTGACCGCCAATTGCTAAGCGATGCCTGAAATATCTCCATGAGGAGAATTGCTGGAGATGGATGAAGCGAGTACTCAACCCTTCCCTTTCCCTTTCTCATCAGTGTCTGTTATCTTTTAGAGGGAGGAAATGGGTGTCAAACAGAGTAAGCTTACCCCCCTAGAGTGTATGATAAAGAATTTCAAAAAGGAATTTTCAGGAGACTACGTTATTTAGTTGACTCCCAGAAAACTCTGGAGGTTCTGTGAAATAGATGGCCTTCCTTCAGGCTGGGCTGGCCCTCTGAGGGGTCACTCGACAAAAGAACTAGTTACCAAAGTGTTTAGAGTCATTGTGGGGGACATAGGCCATGCTGACCAATTCCCTTACATTGACTATTGATTGGCAAGGTATAGTCCTATCTCATCCACCTTGGTTAAAAGTCTGTGTAGACGAGAACTGTAAAATCATCATGGACTGAATGATGGCTCCCTCAAAATGCCGACCAGTGTCTGAGAAGCCTGTTCTGTTGGAGTAGCCCAAGGAAATCCCTGAACCTTATGTGCCATTATACCCCTCACTGCATACTGCACTCCCCGTACCTACTGCAGTCGGAGCCCCATCAGAGACTGCCCACACCCCTAAAGCCACCCCTCCCACAAAGTTACCTGAGATACCACTGGCCGCAACTACCCTAGAGATGCCAGTCCTGACTCCATATACTCTGGCCAGAAAGCACCAGGAGGACTCTGCCGGCAGCCCCCCTCCCCATAGGCACTGAGAGGCCTTACGACTGCCATTGAGAGAAACTAGAGGTCTCCTCTACTACTGTCAAAACAGCCAAATCCAAGGGGGACAATGTACTTTTATCTATCTTTACCACCACTGATCGCCTGAACTGGAAAAAACACACTCCCTTGTTCACTGAGAAGCCTCAGGCCATGATTGATCTAATGCAACCCATCATCTAGACCCACAAGCCCACTTGGACTGATTGCTGACACCTTCTCCTGACTCAGGCTACCTTAAAATGGTTAGAGGAGCCGGGCTCGGTGGCTCAGCCTGTAATCTCACGTCTTTGGGAGGCTGAGGTGAGTGGATTGCCTGAGCCCGTGGGTTCGAGACTGGCCTGGGCAGGCGAGACTTCATCTCTACAATAAATCAAAAAAATTAGCCGGGCGTGGTAGTGCGCGCCTATAGTTCCAGCTACTTGGAAGGCTGAGGCAGAAGGATCGGTGGAGCCCAGCAGGTTGAGGCTGCAGTGGCCGGGAGCGGCCACTGCACTCCAGTCTGGGCGACAGAGTGAGACTCCAACTCAAAAAAATAAAATAAAATAAAATGGTTAGAAGAGCATGCCCTCCCCCCCCCCCCCGCAGTCATGTAGGGACAGTGAATGCTCAGTTCTATGCCCAAAATCAGTTCCCTAAGAAAGACCCCCCAATGGGACCCTAAGGATGACCAGGAATTTCAAATGTTTGGGCATTACCAAGAGGCTCTTTTAAACAGTATGAAGGAAGGAGGGAAAAAGGCTGTGAATATGAGCAAAACCTCAGAAGTGCTTCAGGGACCTGAAAAAAGCCCAGGTAAATTCTATGAGAGGTTATGCAAGGCTGCAAGGCTGCAAGGCATTTCACCTTTATACCCCCCTCTTTGACCTAGAAGCAGTGGAGAATCAGCCTTTGTCAGTGAGGCTCAGGGAGACATCTGATGCAAACTATAGAAGATAGAGGGCTTTGCTGGGATGGATGCTAGTCAACTATCAGAGACCGCAACAAAGGTATTTGTCAACTGAGACCAAGAGGCCTGATAAGAAGCAGACCACAAAATGAAAAAGAAGGTAGATCTGCTTGCCACTGCCGTGGTGGAACAGTCAGGACACTCCTGGAAAATGGCTCTGCCGGGCAGGGGTCAAAGCCAGGGCCAGAGAAGGAGCCGATAAGAAGAGCCATCCACCCCAAAGATAAGATTGGGGTGAAACCAATGTGCTTGCTGTTTCCGAAAAGGTCATTGGAAAAATGAATATCCAGAGAATTACTGTCAAACTCCCTGGGGAAGAGGGAGAGGCCAGGTGGTCCAAGGATGGTACCAGCCTGCGTCCCAACAGCATGAGACCCCTGAGAATGATTTTGTTGGCGTAGCTGCTGTAAAAACTATGGGGAAGACTAGAACAAACCGGGCTCCATTTTGTTAGGCCCCCAGGAGCCTATGGTCTGAATGACTGTGGGGGGTCAGCCCCTTGACTTCGTGTTAGATACTGGGGCAGAGTATTCTGTGGTAACCCAACCTGTGGGCTCCCTCTCACAGAGACAAGCCACTATTGTGGGGCCAAGGGTGGCCAGGCTTGTCATCCCTTCTTACGGCCCCAGCAATGTAATTTAGAAGGTCATGAAGTTATTCATGAATTCCTGTGCCTCCGCAGCTGTCCTCTGGCTTTAATGGGTCAGGACCTCCTGGGAAACCTGCAAGCCCAGATAACTTTCCACTCCAACAGCCAAGCAGCTCTGACCCTGGGAAAACCTGAGGCAAAAATTATGACTCTCACGGTCTCCTGAGGAGAAGAGTGGAGTCTTTATAGTCTCATAGAAAAGCCACAACAAGGGCCTGAGCTTCTCTTAATGGTGCCTGGAGTATGGACTGAGGACAATGTCCCAGACTAGCCTGAAACATACCCCCAATAATAGTAGAACTAAAACAGGGGGCTGGACCCACCCACCAGAAACAATATTTCATTCCTCGCAAGGCACAGATTGGGATCCAGAAACATCTGGAAAGACTTCTAAAGTATGGAATCCTCTGACTCTGCCAGTCATCTTGGAACACGCCTCTCCTGCCAGTCCAGAAACTGGGAACAGATGACTACTGGCCAGTTCAGGACCACAAGCAGTAACCCAAGCCACCGGTACCTTACACCCAGTTGTCCTCAACCCCTATACTTTCCTGGGTCTTATCCCTGCTGAGGCTGCCTTCTTTACATGTTTGGACCTCAAGGACTCATTCTTTTGTATCCGCTTGGCCCCTCAGAGTCAACCAGTTTTGGCTTTCAATGGAAAAATCCCGAAAATGGGAACAGAGTTCAGTTAACTTGGACTAGATTGTCTTGAGGTTTCAAACATTCCCCGACCATTTTCCATATGGTATTAGTCTCTGATTTAAAAGCCCTCCCAGCATACCAACATGTCTACATGCTACTTCAGTAAGTGGACGATCTACTGTTGGCTGGACAGATGCTGGAGGACTGTATGGAAGGGATGAAACAGCTCCTCACTCTCCTATGGAAGGCCAGCTACAAGGTTTCAAGGAAAAAGACCCAAATCTGCCAAGAGAGGGTCAAATACCTCAGCTTCTATCTATCCCAAGGACAGCATCAACTTGGCCCAGAATGAAAACAAGCTGTCTGCTCAATTCCAGTTCTGTCCATTCGATGTCAGGTTCATAAGTTCCTTGGGGCTGCAGTTTTCTGTAGAATCTGGATACCTAACTTCTCTGTCTTGGCAAGCCCTTTATGAGGCCACAAAGTGGGGATAATGAGAATCTTTGCTATCAGAGCGAATATAACAAAAGACCTTTGAAGAAGTAAGCCCTCATTAGTGCACCCAGCCTGGGACTCCCAGACATGTCTAAACCCTTCTTCCTGTACATGCACAAGCATACTGGTGTTGCAGTGGGAGTCCTGACCCAAATGTTGGGATCATGGCATTGTCTGGTAGCATACTTCTCCAAACAACTTGACTCCATTGACCGAGGCCTAAGGGCCTTCATTCTGCCTAAGGGTCCTCACAGCCACAGACCTCCTTGTGACAGAAGCTGACAAATTAACTATGGAACAAGAATTAACAGTCTGAGTGCCACACTCAATGCTGACCTTAATGGAGTATAAGGGACAATACTGACTAACTAATACCTGGATGGTCAAAATCAGGGAATGCTGTGTGAAAATCTGCACATTCACCTAGAAGTGGTGTGGACCCTCAACCCTGCAACCCTGCTGCCTGTCAGGCCAGATCAGCCCTATCATAACTGCATTGAAGTCATGGACAAAATATTTTCCAGCTGACCAGATTTAACAGAACAGCCTCTCAAGGACCCCAACGTTGAGTGTTTCAAGAATGGCAGCAGTTTCGTGAAAGAGGGAGAACATCTTGCTGGGTACTCTGTGGTAACCCTAAATTCTACTCTCAAGGTAAAGTCCCTGCCAAAAGGAACCTCAGCACAAAAAGAAAAACTCATCACACTAACCCAAGCCCTCCTACTGGCAGCAGGGATAGGTGTCAATATGTACACCAATTCTAAATATGCCTTCACCCTCCATGCATAAAGAAAAGGGTCTAATCAACACAGTGGAAAAAGACATAAAATGCAGTAAAGAAATCCTCTAACTCTTTATGGGCCCCTAAGAAGGTAACAGCTATGCATTGTTGGGGACATCAAAGGGGAGACACCATGGTTGCTCGAGGGAACAGAAAAACAGAGAAACAAAGCTCATGACCTCCCAGGGGACAACAGAACCAAGGGCTCTGGCCACCACACTGTTCCCTAGCCATTGGCAAAATGAGACCTTTAATTACTCACAACACAAGCACACCTGGTTCAAGACTGAAGCTGGAAACTACTGCCCAGGCGGGTGGTGAAAGCTTAAGGATGGGTGAGTCACAATTCCTGAGACTGTGGCCCCAATCTTAGTCAAGCAGTCCTACCAGGAAACCCACACTGACCGAATGGCTCTCAAGACCACATTGGGCTAAAATTGCTGTATTTCTCGACTTTCCAGCATAGCCCATGCAGTGTGTAAACAGTGTGAAACATGTGCCAGAAATAACCTGTGTCAGGAACCTAAGATCTCCCCTGGAGTACAGAGTGTTGGAGGGGCCCCATTTGAAAATACAGTTGTGGACTTCACTGAGCTTCCCCAAGTCTGAGGCTGCAAATATCTTTTAGTCTTTGTATGTACTTTCTCAGGCTGGGTAGAGGCCTTCCCTACTCACACAGAGAAGGCACACGAGGTGGCCTGACTTCTTCTAAAAGAAATCATTCCTTGATTTGGGATCCCAATCACCATAGGATTGATAGGATTGGACAATGGGCTGGCATTTGTGGCTGAAATAATACAGCTGGTGGTGAGGGGTTTAAGAATTACATGGAAATTACATGCCATATACGGTCCCCAGAGCTCCAGAAAGGTGGAATGAATGAATTGAACTCTAAAATTACAGCTAAGTAAACTGTCAGGAAACCCACCTACATTGGGACCAGCTGTTGCCAATTGCTTTGCTAAGAATCAGATCTGGTCTTACTAGACAAACAGGGTTCTCCCCTTTTGAAATTCTTTAGAGGCCCTCCCCCATTATCAGGGGTATACAAGGGGATGTAAAGGAAGTAAGCAATCTTACCTTGAAACAGCAAATGCAGGCCCTTGGCTCAACCCTAACCACTATTACACCATTGGGTTAGGGAGCAGTTACCTGTAAGTTTAACCACAAATGCCCACCATTTTAAACCAGGAGATACTGTATGGGTAAAAGAATGGAATGTCCAACCGCTAAAGCCCCTTTGGAGAGATCTGTTCACTATCATTTTATGCACCCCTATTGCAATAAAGGTAGCCGAGGTGGCCCCTTGGATTCACCACAGAAGGGTGAGACCAGCCTCTCAGGACTGGGAATATACTTCTGATCCATCAACACTGGGAAAGCTGACTATTTGGAGGAAACGAGTTGTAACCAAAGGACCCTAAAGGACTGCAGCCCTGCTTTAGTCACTCCAGAAACTGACTAATCTATGCACAGCAGAAGTTTGAGGAATCACCATCCGATGGGATAAATTGACTGTTCTTTTACTGCACTGTATCGCCACCCCTAGTCCCTATCTATTGCTGTAATCCTTGCCTCATTCTTTGCTATTGGATTAGCGGAAGCCACCCTGACTGACTGAAGGTGTGGAGAAAGAATTCTACTAGCACTCTTTTTCAGGATAATTTATTGCTGTTAGTTGCTTCTAATCTGGGCTCCTTTCACTAACCTAAGTCCCTTATCCTGCAATGCAGGCGTCTGTTGACATTATAGCTAACAGACCTGCAAAAGCCCTTAACATACTAACCAAACAGCAAGCCAGGATGTGAAATGCTATCTATCAGAACCGCTTAGTCTTAGATTACTTGCTTGATTCTGAAGGAGTAGTATGTGGAAAGTTTAACTTAAGCAACTGCACTTACAAATAGATGATGAGAGAAAGGTCATAGAAGAAATCACTGACCAAACGAGAAAAATTGCCCATGTCTCCATCCAGACCTGAAAAGACTCGAACCCTCAGGAATTGTTCAAGTAATTGTTTTCAACTTTGGGGGGGATTAAAAACCCTCATGGGCATTATACTTGTGATTTTGGGAATTTGTCTAATCTTGCCCTGGTTATAAAGTCTTTCTCCAGTTTCACTGATGGCAGAGTCAAAAGGAAAATATCAGCACATGTAATGATGTTATGGAAGTACAAACCCCGAAACCTAGGTAATGCTCTTTGACCCTAGAAGGGCCCGGGCATCAAAGTGGGGAATGTGGTTAGGGTCTTCCCAGAACAAAGAGAAAGTAACGTGATGCAATCAATGTCTAAGTGTGCATTCATAACCCTGTCACAACACTGTGCCATGAAATGCCCAATAGAAATGTATGATGCCATATAAAGGAAACAAAGGGGCTAGAATGTGAAGAAAAGTTAGTGAAAAGTCTGTAAGGCCAGGACCCATGGAGTTCGGGGATCAGCCTTTGGATATGAATCTGCTGAGCCAGTGCTGGCATGAGTAAATGCTGCTTCCTGGCAAGAAGCCTTGGTGTCCTGTCTCTCTCTAAAGGGTCCTACAACATAGCAAAATACCATAAATTGGGTGGCTCATAAACAACAGAAGTTTATTTCTAACATTTCTCGAAGTTGAGAAATTCAAGATCAAGGCACTAGCAATCTGATACCTGTTGAGGGCCCATTTCCTGATTTACAGATAGATATTTTCTTGCAGTGTCCTCACAGGCTAAAGATTTCTCTGAGGACTATTTTATAAGGATATTAATCCCATTCTTAAGGGCTCTTCCCTCATCATTTAATTCCTAAAGTCTCTCTCCCCCAAAAATACCATCACCTTGGGGGGTCAGGATTTCAACATGAATTTGGGGTGGATACAACATACAGACTATAGCATTCTGCTACTGGTCCCCCAAATCCATGTCTTTCTCATAAAAAATGCATTCATTCTATTCCAAGAACCCCCAAAATCTTAATTTGTTACAGCATCTACTAGAAAATCAAATATTCAAAATCTCATCTAAATAGTTGGTAAATCAGATATGAGTGACACTCAAGGTACAATTCACCCTGAGACAAATTCCCTTTCAGCATGAGCCTATGAAATCAAACAAGTTACCTGCTTCCAAAATAGGATGGTGGAACAGTCACAGACCACATCCCCATTCCAAAAAATAAAAATAGGACAGAAAAAAGAGGTAAGAGTTCTCAAGCAAGTCCAAACACATAAAATTCTAGAATAATCTTCTTTGTCTCAATGTTCTGCTCTTCAGATCTCCTCAGTCTGTGGTCCTGCCTTCTAGAGTCACCAGATGGAAGTCCTGCCTTTTGTACACACTGCAGAAGAGGTCCTGATTTCTGGACATTTAGGGGTGATAGTCTTGCCCTTGTGGCTTTGCTGGGTGTAGCACATACCATGGGTCTCAAAGATTAGAGTTACATGCCTGTGGTTCTCTCTGGCTGAAATCATACACCAGTGGCTCTACTGTTTCATGGTCATGTGGGTATCCCCACCCCTATAGCTCCACAGGGCATTGTCCTTGTGGAGGCTCTTTGAGGTGGCTTTACCCCTTTGTCAGTTCTCTGCCCAGGTAGAGACATTCTTTGATATCTACAAGAAGGCACACATACCTCCACAGCTTCACTGAGCACAGTGCATTCTGAACTAGACCAACAGGAACCATAACTGGGGAACTAAGGAGCTGTGTGACTAATACAGGGAACAAAGTCTGAGATGTGAGGTGGTTCTGGGCAGCAGAGGCCCCTTCTTTGAAATATGTCCCCCAGGTCCTTGCACTCTTGACTTGTGACAGGAGAGGAAGCCTCAATGAGTTCTGAAATGCATTCAGGTTCATTCTTCCATTGTCTTAGACAATAGGTCAAAGCTTCTATTTAGATTGCTGACTAATCTCTCTATTGTCTTTATGAAGAGCTCCTAGCTTCTGTTGAAATGGATGATCCATACTAAACTTCTTATCAGACATTACTTGGCTGTCCTCTTAAAGTTCTCTCCAGATCTCATTTTTTCCAATGCAGACAGGATGAGAATTTTTCAAATATTTAAGGTTTGTTTACCTATTGATTAACATTTAGATCTTTAAATCATTTTTCTCTATTCATATTTTACTATAGGTAGTCAAAAGAAGCCAAGTGCACCATTTTCACTTTGCTTAGGTATTTCCTTAGCTACATATCCAATTTCATTGTTTCAAAGCTCTACCTTCCACAAAACACTAAAACATGAACATAATAAGCCAAGTTCTTTGACACTTTATTTTTTTTTTTTCATTTTAAACATTTTTTTGAGAAAGTAGGAGTTTATTAAGAAGACAAAAAAAGCTTCCAAGTGGGAGGGGACCTGAAAAAGGGTTGCCCTGACTCTTTAAAACAAGGATAGTCTTTCCTCCATTGTTCAGTAACTTGTTCCTCATTTATGTCTAAGGATTCATCAGAATGAACTTTACTGTGCGCATTTCTACCAACATTCTGTTCATGACCACTTAAGTATTCTCTACAAGTTCTCCTTTTCTCATTCTGAGTTCTCACCAAAATCACCATTTATAGCCTTTTCACAACAATATAGGCTTTTTCTAACATGCATCTCAAAACTCTTCCAGCCTATAACCATTACCCAGTTACAAAGCACTTCCACATTTTTAGGTATTTGTTACAATAGCACCCTACTCCTGGTATCAATTTTCTGTCTTAGTCTTTTTAGGCTATATAAAAAAATACCATAGAGTGAATGGCTTATAGACAATATAAATGGGCTGGGCTCAGTGGCTCAGCCTGTAATCCAAGCACTTTGGGAGGCCGAGGCGAATGGATTGCCTGAGACTGTGGGTTCAAGACCAGTCCAGGCAACTTGGCGAGACCTCATCTCTACAATAAATATAAATAAATAAATAAATAAATAAATAAATAAATAAATAAATAAATAAATAAATAAATTTCTCAACTTGGCGAGACCTCATCTCTACAATAAATCTAAATAAATAAATAAATAAATTTCTCACAATTCTGGAGGCTGAGATGTCCAAGCTCAAAGCACTGAGAGATTCAATGTCTTTTGAGGACCTGGGTCCTGGTTCACAGCTAGTCATCTTCTTGCTGTGCCCTCATGTTATATGCACAATGAGGGATCTCTCTTGAGTTGTTTTTATTAGGGTACTAATCTGATAAGTCATCTCCTAAAAGACCCACCCTCTGAAATCATCACCTTGGCAGTAAGAATTTCAAACCTAAATGTTTGGGGAACAAAAACATTCAGACCATAGCACAAGTCAATGCAAAATCAAAAGTGCTCTGTTCTATATTTAAAGACTTTCCATAGCTGCAGTGGCAGGTTTTTCAAAAAATTTGTAAAACTAAAGGCCACTGTGCCTCTTACTGAGCGAATGTGTGGGTTCCAAAGTACCTCATCTTTCACCCTCAAAGTAGGAGGTGAGTTTAGGCTAAAGCTAGACTAAGGACAGTAAACTAGCATTCATTCCTGAAGCTGATTATCAGCAAAAGATAGGTAAGTCTGAAAGTCTTTTATAGGTTCTAGTTCCTGGTGTGAGCTACTGTTCTTTCTGAGACAAATCTCTAGTTGGATTGTACAAACTTCCTTTTATTTATAAAGATCTATATCACTGATGGCAAATATACTGAAATTAACAAATTTACATATTGGATCTATAAAATGTTTTGCAATAATCATATAATACAGGGACCATCTTCAGTTTCAGACAAAAATAGTGTATGGTTTACATATATAATTTCTTATTTTCTATTTACTGTCTCACACATTTTCTCTTATCTTCTCTCACTTCTCTTTTCTCTTGCTAACTTTTTTGATTTTTCCTTTATTTCTCTTTCTCTTGTATTTAATGTCAGCCCATTTCTCCTTTATATATCTTTCCTATTTCTAACCATATCTCAACTGCATTACCTTTATGACATAAGAAAACTTACTTCTTTGGATAATGTAATCTTTGAATTTGTCAGAGTCAGAAAAAGGAGCAAACTGCAAATGTTAGATAAACATATGTTTTCAAGGCCTATTAAAAGTGTAGTAATAATTATTTTTATTTTAACTATATTTTTATTTTAGGTTAAAAAATCTTGGTAGCAATGGTAACAAGTCAAATCATGACTATAAGCCTATTTTTTTAAGTATACACTTTTACAATTTGACCTTGAATGCATTGAATGGTGGAAATTTCACAGTCCTCCTAAATGGTGTATTTTAATAAATAATTACTATTATTCTCAGTAAAATCAACATATCTTCTGAAAACATTTCTTTAAAATATTAAGTGTAAATGAAAGTCACTCAAGGAATCCTAAATGATTAAAGTTGGTAAGGATAATAGAAGTCAATGCTTCCAGTCTTTTCCAAGATGCAAAACTTATTCTGTGGAAGACAGAGTTTACATATAATAACTTTAAAATGTTATTGAAGCAAAATATCAACAAATGAAAATCAGTAATATTAAAACAACAATGTTGTGTGAGGAAAAATAAATAGTATTAAACACTATCAGCACTGTATATTAAGTCCTATATTCTGTATCCAATACTTTTAGAATTGGAATCTTGTCTGTTGATTTTGTGGTTGATTGTCTGGCAACAACAAAATTTTAATGTTTTATTACTCATTAGGCTTTAAGAACTAATTAAGACAAGGTTTTTAATCATGGAATAGCTACAATGAACCTACAAGGAAGTTCTCCTATTTTCCTGTTTGTGTTGGTGTGGAAATTGAGGATCAAACACACCACGTAAATTTTCCAGAACCTTACTGTAACTCACCTCAATTCAGTCATAAGGCCAAAGCTCAAGACCCTTATGCCAAGAACTCAGAACTTAACTGTGATTACTTCACTCAATTTTACAAGGTTCTTTGCAATTTCCCCCCATTAATTTAGCACATTAACAATAGTAAATATACAAAGAGAACTTTTAAGGAGTAATTCATAAATTTACATTTCAGTTATTGGCATATATACGTTTTCTGAACACTCTTACCAAAGAAATAAATGGTTTCTTCCAATGATATTTAAAGATGAATAAGCTAGTTTATGAATTTCCATAAGTCATCATATCACTCAGTTTTTACTATAGATGATTATCTTGAAAAAATTTTCATCATGCATATGAGACTAAATGAAGACAACTATTTAATCTAAGTACTTTCTAGTTTTATGGCAATGCTATTTTCTTTTAATATCAACATAACAAATACAATAAAAGTGACACAGAAATTATGTAAGTAATTATTGATGAAAGTGAAGCCAAAATTGATTCTTAATATTTATGGAAAAATGATTAAAAATATATTGTGAGTCTGAAGAGAATTATTATTATGTGTTTGTCTTAAATTATTAAACTGATTTAAGGCAATGTAATTTCCAATTTATGCATATTGTATGACTAATCTTGGCAAAAACATATAGAAACATTTATTTCAGCTCGTGATTCTTTTAGTTTAGGATGATGTATTAATTATTATTTTATGAGTCAAACATACACTGTGATTCAGATGGAAGAACATGATCTGTTTTGTCTTTATGAGAGTCATATGTACTTATAAGGGGAAGATACGCTTGTCCCATTAACCCGAGTTCTATGTTAGGCACAAAACAAGAGGAACATCAAGTCCAACTGATTTATCTCCTATACTTACTGATTGTCAGAAATGTACTTTGATAGGGTCAGCAATTTTGCGTGATAAATGAGACATAGAAATGTAATTGGGAAAGAAATAGCTTATAAGTCAGAACACAAAGAGGAGCAGTAATCTATCAGTTTAATTTGGGATTTGAAGTTAAAACAAAAACTTAGTTTTAATTCTGCTTCCATTCTTCTCATGCTGTGGTATGACGCCATTCCACCCATACTATGCCACTTCTACCTCTCTAAGACTCAGTTTATTCATCGGCAAATTCCAAGAGAAACTTCTTCATAGGTTTGCTTGAGGATTAAATGTAATATGAATTTAAATTGCTTAGCATGGAATGGGGCTGTCTTAGACCATTAGGCTGTCATAACAAAATACGACAGACTGGGTAATTTATAAACAACAGAAATGTATGTCTTACGGCTCTAAAATCTGGGAAGTCTGAGATTAAGATACCAGCAGATGTAGTTTCTGGTGAGAGTTCCCTCAGTGTTTCATAGACAGTGCCTTCAGCTGTGCCATCACATAGCAAAAAGCTGAATATGCTCCCTTGAACTTCTTTTATAAAGACACTAACTTATTCATGAGGGTGGAGGCCTCAAGACTCAGTCATCTCCCCAAGGTCCACTTCTTAATACCACAGTATGGGGAATTAAGTTTCAGCATAAAAATTTTAAGGAGACACAGACATTCAAACCATAGCATTGGCAAATAGTGGCATTAAGTAAATGATAAGCATATTAAAACTTGAAGTTATTTAGCAGAAAGATAAGAAAGTTAGAGTCCTTTATAGTCCTTTAATTATTTTTTGTAGGTAGTCTTTCAACAAATAATAGAATAATACAAGACAAGTTTACATTCCATTTATTTAAGTGGAAATAATTAAAATATTTGTTGCAATTAAAAATGCACTGTGAAATTTGCTAGGTATATTTGCTTTGGGGGAGTGGTGATATCGAGTTTCTAAATAAATCAGAAGACCATTGACCATCCAACCCTTCCTTTTTATTTGTTAAAACCCCAGTTTATTCTACTATCCCAGCACAATTGTCAATAACATCCTGACTTAAATGATAAAAAATATATCTACTTAGATCAGATATGTTCTATGCAAATTATATATCCTATGAATGCATATGAACAGATTTTACCTTCACTCTCTCCTCAATAGAAATGAGTGAACGTTCTATATTATTTCACAATTTAAAAAATATATTTTATTTTTATGACCTGTAAACTAACATTATGTGAACAAATGTGTTTTAAAAAGTTAAACATAAAAACTATTGGCACAGGTAGTTTATTTTCAGGTATGGCAAAATGTGTTATTAAAAAGAAATTTCGTAATAAGTTTGTCTGATGTGTTCATAAATATATGTAGCCATGTCTTCCCTATGGAGAGTGGAAAGGTGAGATAATTTTAAAAAGAGCAAAATCTTGCTTATCATTTTTTTAAAAAAACCTATTTTTCAAGTTACAAATCAATATAACCCAATATAACTCAAGTCATTAGAATTATTTCTTTACCTAAGAGTATATCTTATTACTCTTCTTTGAATTAAATGCTATATAATTTTTGAAAGTTATAATAATTTCCAGATATGCTCTTGGAACAGAAAAGAGCAGAACTTCTATACTTTTTATATGTTCTGTGTCTATGGATCTCTGTAAGAATCAAAAAGTCATTATTATTATCCTGAAACATTATAAGATTCTAAGCTATTAAAAGGTCTATAACTTTAGATTGTACATAATGATTTACCAATGTAAACTAGATATAGTATTGCAAAAATATGCTTCAAAATGAAGAGACTTTTTGCTATTCCTATGCATTCTACTCATTCAAGGTGTTACCACCTATATTTGTGAGAGATTAGAAAAATTTATCATTTTATATTTGTATATATACCTATAAGTAATGGAGTAAGGAAAAGTAGGTTTATTTATTAAAGCATATTGTGTAATTTTTTGATGAAAAAATGAAATAGATCCAGAAAAATCATCTTCTGAGATGCTTAAAATATATTTAAATTCTTTACATATTGACACATATATCTTTCCATAAACTTTTAAAAATAAAAATAATATTTACTTCAAAGGATGGCAGTACCTAATAATTCCACAACAGTAGCATAGAATTTTGTTATTGTAAATATGTAAATGCATTTTCATTCACATAAATCAAGAAATAAGAAAACTTCAGCAAATTCACCACAAGCTTTTTTCATTGATTCCATCATCAAGACAATTGAAACAAAATTCCACTTATTTTACATATTAAAATAGAGC
Organism: Carlito syrichta; assembly: GCF_000164805.1. NCBI lineage: Eukaryota > Metazoa > Chordata > Mammalia > Primates > Tarsiidae > Carlito > Carlito syrichta. The sequence goes on along the minus strand of NW_007260278.1, from coordinate 367,156 downwards.
ATACCTAATACATTATTTAAAAATTAATGCATAATTATTAAATCTGAAATGAAAGCTACATAGATGTAAGAAAGTTAATTTTTATATAAAGTATATACACAAAGCATTCTAATTTATATACTCACCAATACAAGTAGGTAAGGAATCATTCCACTGGGCCAAGGAATTGGGTACTGTATCACATCTAATTGCTAGGGATCCATGGAGAATATATCCTGGATTACATTCAAAAAGAACCAATGAACCAACTGCAAATTCATTGCCAATTCTTCTTCCAAATCTTGGTTCAGGCACAGAACTGCATTGTGTAGAACTTGTTCTAGGAACAGCTGTGTAAAAATAATTGTTTAAATTGTACATTTGGTAGAAAAATACAGATTTCAAAATGTAACTATTTAAACAATTTACAAAGAAATCTTCATTTTTCATCAGAATTTGAGCTAACCATTTCAATATATTCTTAAAGTTTTACATTCCATACAGAATAAAATACAATTTAAAATAAATATTGCTATTGTCATCAAGATTTTTTAATATACAATTTTTATTTTTTGATCCTTTTGATTTTTTGTAGGTAGTCTTTCAACAAATAATAGAATAATACAAGACCAGTTTACATTCCATTTATTGAAGTGGAAATAATTAAAATATTTGTTGGAATTAAAAATGCATTGTGAAATTTGCTAGGTATATTTGCTTTGGGGGAGTGGTGATATCGAGTTTCTAAATAAATCAGATATTTATTTAGAATCAGCTAAGTATCAGCTGATTCTAAGTATTGTTTTCTTGTGTGTGTGTTACCAAACTCTTATTAACATTTCAAAATAATTTTAGTCAAATATCGCAATTTATGAAATAAAAATTGTAAGATTTTTTACTTTTTAAGCTAGGAATATCAAGTTCAAAAAATATGTGCCAGATTACATTGAATAATTTTAATTTTTTTCAGATTTGGTTCTTAATTCAAAATATAGATTGTATAAAAGCAAAAAGCACTTTATTAATTTCATAGTATGTTCACAAACTTAGTTTTCAAAATATGTTTGTTATTGATGAAGATAACCACATTCAGGCTAAGCAGAATATAAGTCAGACAGATTAACAACAATAAAAGTTTTTACATTAAAAATCATACAACATCAGATTTGAAATTGTTTTTAGATTTTACAGGTATGTCCTTTAATTGTGCCTTTTTTTTTTTTTTTTGGTTTAGTAAAACAATGATAACAGGATGTTTTTTCTTTTTAAAACACATAACAAATGTGATTAAAGAGATTGACAACAGCCCCAAAAATGATATGATGAATTCTAAATAGATTAATACCTCCTATGTGACTTGAGTAAATAAATATACATTCACTTATTAATTTATTATAGTGCCTTTAAAAATTAATCACACCACAAATTGTTAACAGGAGGAAGTACTACTTAAAACAAAACAGTATAATATTATAGCCAACTGATAAACAAGATAAGAATGTTTAGTAAGAATATCAAATCACAAATGCTTATAAATTGCTTACAAATAAAGTTAACAATACATTTGAGGAGAACTACTACATGACCAATCATAATTCAAAGAAAATATTTTAAATGAAAGCTCTTAATTTTTTTTAATGATAATATAGAAGTTTGTCTAAAAAAAGGAAGAAGAAATCATGTAAACAAGTTTTTAATTGCATGAAAATCCTTAATAATTGTGAAGAAAGTTTCCATTCTTCTAAAAGAATGAGAAACTATAATTTTATAATGGAGTAATGAGTTCCTTGGCATGTCTAAGTACATCAGGACAAAAATTTGCACATATTTAGTTTAGCATGCTATACTATGATAAAATAGAAAATTTTGAGTGAAGAATTGTCAGGAAAAGTAGATGTTTTGAAAACAATATGCTGAATGGAAGGAAAATAAGACATTTAGATTGAGAATGATGATGAAAGCAATAGATCTTATTTTAATTTGATCAAAATGACAATGATGGGGGACAGGGGAAAAAACTGCTTACAAAAGCTATTATCTGGGGATTTCAATATTCAATAACTCTGATACAGCATGGAAATTAATATCATTCCTTTATGTGTTTCTAGACTACAGGGTCACTTACCTTGATAAACAAAGTGAAATCCCTTAGCTGTTATTGGTCCAACTGAAGTAAATCGAATTGTGATCTGATTACCTGAACTCAGTGGAAGTGATTCTCCTACTCAACAAAACAAACACTATGATATCATAAATAATTTTCATTCAGTAAGCCTAACAAATTATATTATCTTATACTGTCATTTGAAAATGTCAATCTATGTTCTATCAAGTTACTTTAAAATATCCTACTGCTAAAAATCTATTTTCTTTGGGTTCAGTTTCAATTGCAACCTTTTTATCAGAAGGTTTTAGTTACATTCTTAGACATATTGCCTCATTCTTCAAAGAATTCTTAAATATTTTATATTACATTAAACACCACAGACTACGTGATTAAATATTATATTTACTTGATTACAATCCTAGAAAATAGTTGGTTATATTTTTCTCAACCTTCTGAGTTACTGTTGTGCTTCTATTTTTTTTTATACTATTTTCAGTTTATTTTATTTCTAATATGGATGACACAAATCTCAACTTTCACTACAATAATAACAAGTCACTCTTTAACCAGTAACTGATGCATGGCAGTTCTATTAAAGGATACCTGAATGGGATCCCGAGAGGGAAGATAACAGAGAAGATTGCTGAGTTGGCCCATCATACACCTCAACAACATCGTGGAGTGATGTCTGGAAAAATACAAACTGGCCAAACACCACTGAGCAACAGGAACCAGGAGAAGCAAACAAATCACCAACCATCCAAAAACGAAAACAAAAAACAAAAAAATAGAAAGAGGAGGAGAGAGAGAACAAAGTATTACAATATAATAGTCATCTATTTTTTTTTTCTACCTTTAAAAGAGGATAGGTGCCAATTGGTTGGTACTCCTGTCACATGTATTTCAGGTCATAAAGTAGTGACCATGACTAAAAACAATCAAATTTTAAGAATACTGTATTTTTAAAATAAATGGGAATAGTATTTCATGGAGATCACAAATCATAAAGTTGATGATTAATACTTTATACTAACTGCTTTTGGATTTTCCCAATTGTAGTTTGATTCTTTTCACTTTGTGACTCTCTTCCCTTTTTCTAATTTTTTTCCTCCTCTTCTAGATAAGGTAAAGTTTTAATTAAAGGGAATTTTTATTGTCCTTAAAATGCTGTTCCATTATGAGTAATAGGTTCACTAGAAAAATATCAACAAAATACTTTTCAGGAATATTGTTTAATTTACATTCTAAGTTTAAATTGATTCCTAAATATTTATTGTCAATCTTCTGCCAAAATAAAGAAATATTATTGATGTTTTCTCAGCAATTTAGATATTATGAAATTTTACAAAATGATTACTCTTTCATGGTGAAGTACTGTTCTGAAGAAATTACCGAGAGCTTTATAAATGTTTTTTTACTTCATTTTTTTCTTATCATTTAATTATATTCTAAAATTACATGCAGAATCTACCCAAGATATAACTTCAAAATAAAAAAGCCATCTTCAAGAGTAGAAATCAGCTTGTTTTGTGTTTTTTTAAAAAATGAAATGAATAACAAAATTATCCTTAAAATATTTAATAGATTAGAAAAATTGTGGAGTTTAAAAGAATGTGATTATTTTAAAAATTTAATAATATAAAAGTAAGGTAATATTTAGAAATTAAAAATCACATTACTTAAATTATTCATTGCAGGAATATATACATATATATTTTTAAAGTTCTGATTCATATTTTACACTTCAAATCAAGATTTTGGATATTATCCAGTGGTCTCTTTGAAAATAAGCTGGTTCACTTGAAACATACTACTTTTTGCATATAAACAGAGGTATATACATAATACTGTAAACAAAGCTACACCTTAGCTTTTTGGCCTATAAAATAAGCTGGTGATCTCAGTCCAGTTCTTTGCGGATTAAAAGAAAATGAACACACTAGAAGATTGTTGCTTTGAACAATTTGTGAACATTGCAGTGCTAAAATTTGTCAATAATCCTCCACAAAATATCTTCTATGAGTCATGAAAACAAATTTATGTTTCCACCAAACCAGATACATGTAGTAAATTGTTTTAATAGTTTACAAGTCATATAACAAATTTTGAGTTAGACCTTTTCAAAAAATATCTCAATTTTTTTTCCACCAAATTTCAAGGTATTTCAAAAAGACTTTAAAAAATTAAGAAATGTTTTGTTTTCTGTTTTTGCATTTGTTTAGATTGGTGTTTGGATGTTCTGTTTTCAAATGTGTCTTTGAAAGCTTCTATTACAAAGCATATAGCCATTGCCATACTAAGTGACAAAAAGAAAAAGAAAGAAAGAAAGAAAGAAAGAAAGAAAGAAAGAAAGAAAGAAAGAAAGAAAGAAAGAAAGAAGGAAGGAAAGAAAAGAAGAAAAAAAAATCACACACTAAATCTAATCACAGGAGCTTTGCTCTATCAAGCAAGGATCTTGACAGATATCTCTTTCTCTGATCTTTTTGAGAAGTCATTAAGAAAAAATTAAAATTCAGCATCCTTTAACTCTTGCTTTCCATTGGAAAACATGCCCAATTTCCCTGCAAATTGTTGCATTTACAGGCACCTAAAATACCAAAATACAGTTATTCCAAGAGCTTTTCTGAAAAATAAATAGCAAAAAAGCATTCCTTTATTTTGTCTTTAGGCTTCTTCTCAATTGTTGCTTCTTTACAGATAGAGTTTTGTGTCAACTATAAGCTGAATATGCTGAGATATAACTTAATAATGCAGTCATTAACATCACATTTTTGTATCATGTTAAGTATAGAAAACTGTAGGGCATGCTCTTTTAAGTGTTGCTAGTAATTTGTGCTTGTAATTTGTTTTAGTTATTAACTCAGCTGAGAGCTGTGAAGGATGGGGTAGGGGAGTAGAGAACTGAATCTTGCCTTATTAAGCAATGAGCCAGCCACTTTTCTCTAACTGCAATCTAACTACATTAATATGGGCAATTGAACTTTTAAATTAAAAATAGCTTTCATTAGAAAAAAGTTAGTCTGAGGGGATATTGAATCATTATATTAAAGATAAAATTTTAAAGTACATGTTTAATAAGTTATATTGTAGCATAAAGAATCAAGAACATTCACATAGTGATTTGATTTCCTACACATTATCATATTAACTATTGTCTCATTAAACTAATATGTTATAATTCTGAACTAAATCCCTCCTCCTCAATCAGAAATCTTAAGAATTAAATGGTAACCTTCAGGTTTACTACCCTGTTTTGTCTTAATTTATATAAGTTATTGTTGTTGCTGTTGTTTACTTTTACTTTTCAGCTGCAACATCAGTAAGTCTTCAGCTTCTTAAATGTTCAGAATAGCCAAAGTCAACCTTTTCCTGATTGAAATTGATGTTTAAAAAAAACTGTATCAGATTTTAAAGTGGAAAAAAAATTACTGGTTGTTTTGGAAAGCAAGTCGTTTAGCAAACCGAAGTCACCTGTTGAAAGGACATAACATATCAATATAGCCAAAGAGCAATCATTTTAATATTGTCTAGATCGGTCATGTTTTTCTAGTTGCTCACTTTAATTTACCCCCTAATCACTAGCCAAGGACAGAACCAGCTGAACCAGAGGTAGCTATTGATAATTGTTTTACAACCCATTCCCAGTTTGTTTTGTAAACAAGTTAACCAATCAGCCTCTTCCTGTCCTTCATGACAGATCCCTTAAATATAGCCGAAGCCTTGTGACTAACCCACTCATCTGCCTGCAGTCCATTATCTGCCTGCAGTCCAGCATCTGCCTGCAGTCCAGCATCTGACGCCAGTACCCATGCTTCCCTGCCCTCCATGATAACGTGGAGCAGACCACCAACCCAATCACCTTAATGATCTACCCCCAACAGAAGGAAGGTTTAAAAGGCATTCAACTTTAAATAGCTATCACCATTGCTTTATTAAACTCTGAAGTGTCCATGTGGCTCTTTGAACTATGTCCTCTCCCACCTTGTGGAGGTGAATCTCCTCTCTCTCTCTCTCTCTCTCTCTCTCTCTCTCACTTTCTAAATAAACTACATTTTCCAATCTAACTTCTCTGCAATTCTTCACATATTTCATGAGGCATTGGATAACAAACCAGACACAACCTCTGGGGGTCACAGACACCCCCAGCAGGTTTGATCTAACATTTTGGAAGCCCTACTTGGATTTAACCTAACATTTGTGTTTATGGGGGCTGTGGTATAACGCAATGGGTTGCTCTTCAGTGGACAGACCTGTTTTGCATCTACTTGTAAATTCATTTTAGCATTTGTGTTATCTATGTATCTATGTAACTATCAAATTTAACCATCAACTATCTATCACATGGTTATTAGAATTCTCTTTTGAAATATTATGACATCCAACTGAGTTTCTCATTATTTAAAAAGAAGTTAAGTCATCCTTTTGATATAAGTATATTTTATATTTGTAGAGAGTCATGATTCTGCTCTCTTTTAAAAATAACCTTTTAAACATTGACCCAGATACTAATTCCTCAACCTAATAGCTGGACCACCTTTTCATTTCTAGGACTACATTAATCCTGTCTATGCTGATTATGCCTTTCACTTGATTAGCAAGCTCTCTAGTCTGTTTTTAGTTTCCAAGTAGAGACACAGCATTCCCTGCATCTCAGAGCCAAGGTTCTTTCCTTTTCTCTGGCGATGTGCATGTAAATAGTAAAAGCACTTTGTTCTCAGGCTATGAGGGTAGGTTTTACACATCAAGCTATTCCTAAAGAGAATTTTTTTTTCTTCTTTAAGTATAATGAATGTCAAAGATTACATTTTAAACTTTGTTTTGTTAAAGAAAAATTCAATTTTATAGTGCTATATGTATTACAGCAAGCTAGAAAAATGAAACCAATAAGGGGAAAGTAAACATGTAAAATATCCCTACAAACAAGCCTGTGCAAATAATCTACTTTTATGCCTGAAACTACTTCTGAGCCTCTAATTTTCTATACATTATATTTGACAAGAGTTTATTAATTCAACTTATATTAATTGATTCTATTTGATAATGTATAAGGAACTGGTTTGAATGCTAGCATTAAAAAGGTGACCAATACAGACAAGATCCTTGCTCTTAGACCCTGTTAATTCTACTTGTATGTTGATTTGGCAGCTTACCTGTCTTCTGCCTATGAAAAGATTAACAAAGGTTGGCCAATTAAATTAAAACCCAACAACAAGGTACTGTGGGTTCATCTCTCCATGAAGATTATTGCTATACTAATCATTTAAATTCATTCTTTAAATTAATTCCTCTAACCTCTACTAGGCAACATTTGGGACGTTCCAGACTACATTTTTAAGAAATATATAAACAGATTTCTTTTCTTTTTTTATTTTAAAGATGTGGGGTACAATTCAGTTAGGTACCCATGTGGTCATTGTACAGGTGAGGCTTGGGCCTCCCATTGGTCCTCGCTTCACCTGGTTTGGGATCAGGTACCCTTATTAATGCTATGTGTCCCCCCTCCCCTCGGCAGGGATCTGCTACTGCCAATCTCTTTCATGTTGTATTATAGAACATGTGGTACCCAGTTCTTTGTTTCTGTGATAGATAACTGAGTATGATGGACTCTAAACCCATTCAATGCAGTGATGTCCGTACTTTTGTTCTTTATTATGGCTGGGTAATATTCCATCATGTATATGTATCATATTTTTTTAATTCAATCCACTTTTGATGGGTTGGTTCCATGTTTTTGCTGTTGTGAATAGTGCTGCAATATATGTGTGCGCGGTTATCTTTTTTGTAGAATGATTTGAGTACCTTCAGATATATTCCCAGAAGGGGGATTGCTGGATCATATGGAAGGCCAATATTTAGATCTTTTAGAAATAGCCATACTGTTTTCCAGAGAGGTTGTATTAGTTTACACTCCCTCTAACAGTGTAGAAGTGTTCCCTTTTCTCCACATCCTCTCCAGCATTTATTGTTTTTTGAGTTATTAATCATGGTCATTCTGACTGCAGTTAGTTGGTATCTCACTGTGATTTTGATTTACATTTCCTTAATGATTAGTGAGTCTGAGCATTTTTTTGTGCATCTGTTGATTGCTCCCATGTCTTCTTTTGAGAAGTGTTTATTCATATATTTCCCCCTCTTTTCAATAGGAGTGTTGCATATTTAACTGGTTGACCACATGCAGAGGAATGAAACAGGACCCCCCACCTATCACCATACACAAAAATCAACTCTAAATGGATCAAAGACCTAAATGTAAAACCCTAAACTATAAGAATCTTAGAAAATGCTGGAGACGCCCTTACAGAATTTGGAATGGGTAACCAATTCCTGATCAAAAGCCCATTTCATAAGAAATAAGATTGACAAGTGGGACCTCATCAAACTGAAAAACCTCTTCAAAGCAAAAGAAACCATTAAGAAAGTGGAAAGACAGCCCATAGAATGGGAAAAAAATATCTGCCAACTCTACATCTGACAAAGATCTAACATTCAGGATCTACAATAATGTTGATTTTAAAAAATCACTTAGAAAGTCTGTTTAAATTATTTACAGAAACCACTGATTTAGAGCAGATTGCTAGAATGTTTTTCCCAACTTTAAAGTTTTGTCCTACTTTGTTTGCTCCTCCATAGACAGACAAACTCAAATTGAGACAAGGCAGTGTGTACATCTATTCTTCTATGTATACAAAGCAAGTTTTATTAGATATTTAATTTTTACAATATCATATCCAATCAAGATAGAAAGGCAGGGTTTCACTGACTAAGAAGACTTCATTAACTGTTTCAGTAAACGTTTGTTTCCTATTCTACACCAAACCCTGTCAAATTATTTTTCCTTTAGCCGTATTTGTTCGATTTCTGAGACTTTGTTCACTCTGCTTAATTAAGTCATCCCAGACATAAATCAATAAGTACCTGTGATGGCATGAAGAAACTCCTGAGCATTTACATAACTAAATTGATATGATTCTCAACACAGACCAACAGTCATCCTGAAGCACTACTGTGAAGCACAGCATGGTGGGTGCCTAAATAAGACATCACACACGACAGTGGACAAGTACTCACAGAGGTGTGCATGAATAGAACATGAATAATCAGACTAACAAGAAGTTAAGGCTCCCGTCTGCACTAAACTCTACACTGCAATACTAATGAAAAGTTCCACCACTGCTGACAGAGTCTCTCCTGGATCAAAGTTTAATCAGGCTCTTCCAAATCTTCTTCCTAACTAGGCCTTGACTTTTTTGCTTCCATGTCTTTTTTTGCGTTGTCCAATTTTAACAAGAATCCTGTCAAGGTGGTTTAGACAAGATCCCCTTCCCTCGATATCTGATTATGCTCGTTGTCAACCCCCACCATGCTCCAGGAGATGTTGGATCACTCTGGCTTGTCTTCAGTAGCAGTTCTTTTAAGTTCATTTGGACAGAATCCCCCTGATCCTTGATCTTTCCTCTTAGTCATTTTCCATCTACTGACTCCGTCCTACTTCTTGTCTCTAAATTCCCACTTTTTCTTGTTGATTATCAGAAGTCGAGCTCAATCTCTCTTCCCTACTGCAAAACCCATCACAGTAGATCTTCCATTTTTAAATGAGTGAATGATAATTTCTTCTTCACACTGCTTAACAAACCAGAAACTTTGGGGAGTCACATTTACTTTATGTGCCATCAAAATAACTAGCTAGCAAATTATATAAAGGCTCACTGATTTAGTAATTAATTAACTTTAAATAAGGATAACAAAATAAATATGGACATGATTACTGCAAATTCAATAATCAGAATTGAAGATATTGAATTAAAAATGAAAATTTAATTTATGCAAATAAAAAGGATTTCTTTTGTTTTTCCATTTTCTCTTAGAAGAAGGGAATCATTCTCAGAGTATCCCAATGGTATGCTAAATTCAGGTTTAATTTAAACTTATTTTGATGTGAAAGGGTTCAAATTTGGTGGGGAAAGAAAGGTTAGTGGGTCTCTCTAGAAAGTGGTAGTTCAAGTAATCAGAGGGGCATTTCTATATTAATAATGGCACCAAGGCACTAAAGTGACAAAGTCTTTTTGCTCTGTGAAAGAATGGATGAAGCAAACTAAAGATAGCCAGCATCTATAGCAGAGAAGATTTAGGACTATTGTTTTGGTTCTGAAATGTCCCATGACAACAGGGCCTTTCATTAAACTGCCTAATGAAGAGTTAAGAATCCAAATTCTGGAATAAGACTCTCCAGGACTGAATACAGGATGAACCACATGAAAACATTACTTTACCTTTCCATGCCTCAGTTTCCTCATCTGTAAAATAGGGATAATAAAATACCTAACCTCCTAGGATTGATGTGAATATTACATCAATTGATACTTATAAAAAACTTAGAACAGTGCCTGAGACAAAGTAATACATATTAGTTACCATTAATAGTAATTCAGCTTTGTTGATATATGCTTCTAATTCAGCCTGAATGTTTACTGCTAAGCAAAAAAAAATTTTTTTTTTTTTGATTTTTTGGTTTGCTTTTTTTTGAGTTGGAGTCTCACTCTGCTGCCCAGACTGGAGTGCAGTGGACACTCCTGGCCACCGCAGCCTCGACCCGCTGGGCTCCGGCGATCCTTCCGCCTCAGCCTTCCGAGTAGCCGGAATTAGAGGCACGCACTACCACGCCCGGCTGATTTTTTGATTTATTGTAGAGATGAGGTCTCGCTGCCCAGGCGGATCTCGAACCCACGGGCTCAGGCAATCCCTTCACCTCAGCCTCCCAAAGGCGCGGGATTACAGGCTGAGCCACTGAGCCCGGCTTAAGCAAAATTTAATTGGCCTTCAATGTTAGCATATCCTCACTGTCTGCTTTCTAGACATCCATATTTAGAATAGAACCAACTGGGCTGGATGAGTATTCCAACTATTTTAATCAAGATTAATTTGTCTATGACTTCAAAATGGTTACTTCTCTGTATACTTTGAGTGGAAAAGGAAAATATTATTATCAGCTTCCCATTGGGGCTGAGAAAAAGGGAGCAAGGTGAGAGTGTATTCCATTCTTGTTTTTGTTTACTCCATCCATCTTAAGCCTTTGAAAAGTCATTGAAACGCCATCACAAAGTAAATGACTCACACAGAAGGGAGTGTGGACAGAAAAAAAAGGAATAAAAAAAAAAATCCCTATTAAATCTCAGCTTTATTTTCAACATGCTAGTGACCTATTTTCCAAAATCTACACATTCTTTTGTATTCTAGTTTATTTTGATGACTATATTAGGCACTCAGCTGGTTTGACACTCTGTTAAAAGTTAAGAAGCCACACTTGTTTTGCTCAGCTTACTTTATCCACCAACACAGCACAGATAAAAATGCACATATGCACTCACACTACTAACAGAACAAAAATTGAAAAGATAATAAAAAGTAATCACACTTGATTATGTGTAAAATCATAAAAAAGACTTGGTGACATGAGTTATCAAAAAGTTTGACTACTTTTATACAAATTTTGCCTCGTATTTTCATCTCAAATGACTATTTCAAGACAAAATGTTAGACACTTTTATGCATGCAAAAGGCTTCCCTTTTAAGTCAATAACACACCATGCAGGAGTCTTTGCTGTCTATATTTTTATACTGTGAACTATGAAAGCACTTATTGTGTACATAGATACCAGGCTGCATTTTGGAATCATTATGTCACTTGTATATCATGATTTTAAAGGTCTTCTCATTTAAAAATGATTACCAAGTTTTCAATTAAAACTTCAATTTTAGCCGGGCTCGGTGGCTCAGGCTGTAATCCTGCGCTTTGGGAGGCTGAGGTGAGTGGATTGCCTGAGTCCGCGGGTTCGAGACCCTCCTGGGAAACTTGGCGAGACCTCATCTCTACAATAAATCAAAAAACTAGCTGGACATGATAGTGCGCGCCTGTAGTTCCAGCTACTTGGAAGGCTGAGGTGGAAGGATCACCAGAGCCCAGCAGGTCAAGGCTGCGGTAGCCAGGAGTGGCCACTCACTGCAGTCTGGATGACAGAGTGAGACTCCAACTCAAAACAAGCAAACAAACAAAAACAAAACAAAACTTCAATTTTATAAAAAATAAGTAAATAAAATTTTAGTGTTACAAAAATGTACTCTGAAAAGCACAAGACAGAATTTTAAAAATCAGTAGCAGATCAAATAAAAGTGTGCTACTGATTTTTAAAATGCAATCTAGCACTGGAAAAATTTCTGTAGAAATTGCATTAATTGACATACAGTTTGAGCATTCCTATTCTGAAAATCCAAAATTCAAGTACTCCAAAATTCAAATTTTTTTGTTTATCAACATGACAAATGGAAAATTCCACACCTGACCTCATAGGTTGGTCATGTACATTATTAAAAACGTTGTATGAAATTACCTTCAGGCTATGTGTAAAAAGTGTACATGAAACATAAGTAAATTTTGTGTTTAGACTTGGGTCCCATCCCCAAGATATCTTATTATAAATATTCCAAAATCCAAGATAGTCCAAATCTAAAACACTTCTGGTTCCAGGCATCTCAGGAATGCCTGAAAACTCTGGAAATTGGAACAAGAAAAACTTCAGAAAGTTTGGAAACTTTCATATTTTCTACATCATTATTACAGCTCAGTAATAGTCAACTGTTAACTCACAATGAGGTGCTTTGCACTAATATAGCATTTTAAATCTCCATGCAGAAGCTTGGCTCCACTCTAGATGCTAGGGCCAGTTTTGCCTTAGAGCAAAACAAAATCTAGAAGTGATAGGTCAGCAACTCATAAGGTACAAAGAGATCATTTTGGCTCTGAAAATAAGTATACCAAAATCTTAATATATATTACTATTTTGTAATAATTAGGAAATAGAAGATGTTATCTAAAAATCTGTGTATCTGACTGTGGTACTCAATTATCTGGCAATTTAGTACCTCTAGGAATCTAGGTTTGCTTTGAACTCAACAGTAAATGGGGTCTTAATTTATCTTCCTGTAAGCAAGTTTTTGTGTGATACTTTTGTCAACCCATAAACTAGGTTTACTGACTAAATCCATAATACCTGCTTTCAGGTTACTCTAAAGCTGGCTTCCTGTCTATATTGTGACCATTTGCCTACCACCAGCATTTCAATACTGCTGACTTGACATATTTTAAATGCATAGACATTGCAAAAACCATCTTATAGCAAATATAGTTCAATTTTCTTTAATTGTTCCAGAAGCAAATATCTATTCAACAGCAAGCCAGCAGCTTATCTGCAATTTGGCAGTTGTAACACTTCCTAGCAGCTGAGAATTAATTTGGTGTTTAAAAGCAATGAAATCAAGAAAAACAAAATAAACAATTGGATCGCATGTTTAAAAGAATTAAAACAGGAAAGTAAAATAAAAAGTTTAAAGTTTATTAACACTTTTTTTTAAAACTCATTTTCAATTTGGATGAATGTTCTTCTTTAATCATCTTTAAGATTTTTTTCCTACACATTTGGCAGAATATGTCTGCCAGATCCCAACTAGGTCAGACAGATTTAGGTCAGGAAAATATTCTCTTACAGACTATAACTTAAATTAATGAATTTTTTTTTTTTTTTTGAGTTGGAGTCTCACTCTGTCACCCAGACTGGAGTGCAGTGGCCGCTCCTGGCCACCGCAGCCTCGACCTGCTGGGCTCCGCTGATACTCAGCCTTCCAAGTAGCTGGAATTACAGGCACGCGCTACCACGCCCGGCTGATTTTTTGATGTATTGTAGAGATGAGGTCTCGCTGCCCAGGCAGGTCTCGAACCCGCGGGCTCAGGCAATCCACTCACCTCAGCCTCCCAAAGCGCTGGGATTACAGGCTGAGCCATCGAGCCTGGCTAATTTTTTTTTTTTTACTATGGACATTTTCAAACATGTACCAAATAACAGAATGGTAAAATAAACATCCATGAACCCATCACTCAGTTTCAAAACTTTTCAACATTATGCCAGTCTTGTTTCATTTGTCCCTTTCTTTCTCTTGTCCCCAACCAGGGAGTACTTTTTAAAGCACATTCCAGCATCATATCCTTTTTTTTTTCCATTGATGCTTCAGTATTTATCTCTGATAAATAAGGACCTAAAAAAAATAGCCACAATATAATTACAAGATCCAATAAAATTAGTTGTATATTCTTTATTTCATTTAATAACCATTCCTTGTTTTCGTTTGCCTGGTTTTCTCAAAAAAGAGTCTTATTACAGTTAGTTTGATCAAATCAGGATCTAAACAAAGTCTATGCATTCATTTGACTTATGTGTCACTAAAGACACTCTTTGTGTATAAAAATCCCTAAACCCAATTTTATTTTTAATGTCATATATTTATGAAAACAAATGAATCTTTTGAAGGTGGGGAGACTAAAATGGGATAAAATTCAACTGATCAAACATTTAATGTAGTTTTTGGTGAGAGTTACTTTTATGAAATTACTATAGCAAGTAACTCTGAAGGCTACCTCCAGAAGTGAGAAGGCTACTTTGTGGATTTGGTTCCTGGCCTCCCTACCTCCTGCTTCAGTTAGAGAAGCTCTGCTTCTCTGTTTTATAGATGAGAGTCTGGCACACTATTTAACATCAAGCTGAAACTCAAGATCTTGCTTTCACTGAATCCTTTGGCTTCACTCTGCATATAGCCTACCATATGTGCTGTGCCAAGCCTGTTTTGCAGGCACAGCACCCTGAACCCCTCAACTCTCAAAGTTCCACTGCCTAAAGAATCTTTGACTGTCAGAATTTATAGCCATTTTAGGACAGATGAAGGGCTGCATCATAAGGTTACACATTTAAAGAGGCTCTCAACTTTTTCAAAAAATCATTAGTCATCTCTTTAACTTGGGCCTCACCTCATTGGGAGTCATACCTGTTCATTTGTATAAATGACGGAATCCCAAGCTCACTTATTCTTATTATAGATATGATTTCACCATACTCTGTATTCATTTTCCTAGACCAGTGTCCATTAATAATTCTTAATTAAAGTGAGAAAATTTGCTGCTTCTAGAAATTGAGAACATGGGCTTTCTGGTATTTATTTACTAGATGAATAAAAATATACCTATAAAAAGTATAATGCTAAATAGATACTATTAAACTTACTATAGGTGCAAAGTTCTTTGTAAATATCAACTAGATTGATTCTCAAAAAACCCCTTGAGATAGGCACTATTGAGAGAGGAGATAACTAGAGAAAGGTTAGACAGATAGATAGGATGGGTCCTCTGATAACAATGTAGCAAATTTCCAGCAGGCCTCTGGACTGATACACTCATGTTGGTAAATAAGTTCCCTGCAAGCCTCTCAAGCTAGAGCTTAACTACTCACTGCTGGGATAGAAAAATGACCATTCAGCAAGTACTGACCAATCAACTCACCATTAGGCCCCTACCTCCTGCTGATTGGTCCTTAGTACTGACCAATCAGCTTGCTGCCAAGTACTGACCAATCAACTCACCATTAGGCCCCTACCTCCTGCTGATTGGTCCTTAGTACTAACCAATCAGAACAGCTAGTGCCAATCAATAAGCTCACAGTCAATCAGCTCAGTCTTAGGGCTACATAAGTACGAGGTTTCAGCTCCAAATCAGCAACCTTCTCAGTCCCCTCCCAGTGTGGGACCTTTTTCTGTCCTCTCAATAAGTTCAGCTTTCTCACTTTCTGGCCATCCGTGTCACTCATTCCCCCTGGACATGAGACAAGAACCCTAACCTGAAGATCATCAGTGCCAAAGAGCTGTGCACCCCAGAGGCTGGCTTGCTAGCCAGCAGTGCGACTGAACCAGGATAGCTGCTGGAAGGAGAGACTCTGAAGCTGACACACTAGAGGGGCCAGGCTTGCCAGCCCACCAAATCAGCAACGCTCAGGGTTTGGCTTGCCAGCCCATTAGAGCCGACACTTCCAGGGCTAGGCTTGCCAGTCCCTCACATTGACTTTCTCTGGGGCTTGACTGGCCAACCCATTGAGCTGACATTCTCAAAACCCAGGCCCACCTGAAAAATCCGTATCACTATTATCTCCATTTTACACATTAAAAATACCAGAGACTTATATAGGTTAAGACAATTAAAAACTTACTAAACTAGCAAGGAAAAGACCAAAGATTTGAACCTAGTCTTTTAATCATTACCCTCTAGAGCACAGCAGCAGAGGGGGGTCTGTTGTCGAACAAGTTGTGTTGAAAGTCACTGAGATACTGATGATGGCTTAGCAGTGGTGGGAAACTGCTGGTGGGGGACACACTTCATCAATAAGGTTATCTGATCTCAAACCAGGTGAAGTGAGGACCAGAGTAAGGCCCAAACTTTGCCTGTACAATGACAATTTTTATATCTATCCCTGAATTGTACCCCACATTTTTAAAATAAAAAAATTAATAATAAATAAAAAAATAAGTGAAAAAAAGAAGCACTGAGAAAATCTTATTACAGCCAAATCCAATAATTAAGATACATAATAATGCCAGACTCGGTGGCTCAGCCTGTAATCCTGCGCCTTGGGAGGCTGAGGTGAGTGGATTGCCTGAGCCCGCAGGTTCGAGACTCTCCTGGTCAACTTGGCGAGACCTCATCTCTACAATAAATCAAAAATTAGCCGGGTGTGGCAGCGCGTCCCTGTAGTTCCAGCTACTTGGAAGGCTGAAGTGGAAGGATCGCTGGAGGGAACCCAGCAGGTCGAGGCTGCAGTGGCTGGGAGCGGCCACTACACTCCAGTCTGGGTGACAGAGTGAGACACCAACTCAAAAAAAAAAAAAAAAAGATATATAATAAAGAATCTAAACTAGAATAAAGGAGTGTGTTATTTTTTGGATATTTGGTTGAGAAAGATGGGGAAAATATTTTTATAAATACATTTATTTTCAAGGGCCAAATTATTATTTAGCCATCATCAATAATTTTTGTTATCTTGAAAATACACACATCATTTATATAAAATGTATTCTCAATAAATAAGGTGTAAAATGTTCTGTAGACTCTTAGCACTTTTAGGAATAGATTTTACAATTCAGAGAAGTAACCAAACCTACTAAGTAATGTTTATTTTCACAATTATTACAGAGTAAGATGGTAGTTAAAAAGAGCTTGGAATTTACAGTCCTACAAGCCCAGGTTTGAAAAATTTTGCAATTTACTGTTTGTGTGACCTTGAACAAGCAACTAAACTTTTCTGAAACTTTTTTCTGAATCTGCAAAATAATACCCACTCCTTAGGATTGTTGTCAAGATTAATCTGTAAAGTATTTTGCCTAGTAGGAAAATAATATATGTACTACCACTCACACACACACCCCCAAAATACACCTTTCCTTTATAATTATCCTCTTACCTTTCTAATCTCGTCTCTTAAAAATTTTTAAATTAATATATGATTTTATAAATAGATAAAATTAGTCACGTTTTTATAACATTGTCAAAACTTATGATCAGCAACAATAGTAATAATCTTAGCAGAAACAAATAAGAAATCATCAATGGAAACAAATAAGAGTAATAGGATACCAGTGTTGGGGAGATCTTGGCAGTCATTTGGTCCAATTTATCAGATGCTCTATATATATCTTTTTTTTTTTTTTTTTTTGCATTGGAGTCTCACTCTGTCACCCAGACTGGAGTGCAGTGACCGCTTCCAGCCACTGCAACCTCGACCTGCTAGGCTCTAGCGATCCTTCCGCCTCAGCCTTCCAGTAGCTGGAACTACAGGCGTACACTACCATGCCCAGTTAATTTCTTGATTTATTGTAGAGATGAGGTCTCGCCAAGTTGCCCAGGTGGGTCTCGAACACGCAGGCTCAGGCAATCCACTCACCTCAGCCTCCCAAAGCGCGGGATTACAGGCTGAGCCACCGAGCCCGGCTGCTATATATATCTTTATAGTCCCTTAACCATCTCAGAGGGTACATACACACAGAATGGATCATGAAGGAGATACTGAAATAAATCTACAAAATATATATTGCTCATGGAACACGTTCAACTGCACTAGTGGACAAACGGTCTTATTTATTGTTTTAATTTTCCCAAAGTTTTTCTTTGATAGTTAATGTTTTTCTTTTCATAAACAGTCTTAAATTGCATTGTCCATAACTAACTAAAAGAAAAAAATAACTTATGCTAGCCTGGGAAGGGACTAGAGTACAACTAGAGTAACACATCTCATTATGTCTGTTTTAACATCATTACCATCACTGTTGTCATCTTTATCGCTGACTTTTGACAGTATCAGTATTGTCATCATCATTATCAAAAGCCCCTAATATTCATCTATAATTTTACTCCAAATAGTCATGCCTTAATGAAATTAATTACTACTTATTATGTGCAAATCACAGTACTAATAGCTGAGAAACTTACAAATGAAAATTCTAGACTTTGTAAACACTGATATATTTAAATTTTTCATATAAAGATACTTTTGACCAGAAATAAAATTCTGTATACATATATAGCTGAAAGGTACGTGAGACTTTTTTTTTTTAACTTGGTGTACATGCAAAACTTATTTGGATTAGTATCACTGTTTGATAAGCAATGAGCCTATTGATGCTTGAGGCTCTGCCTCTGGACCTGAAACTTCTGCTTGTATATTTACATATGTTAATTTAATCCCTTTTAAGATTTGATAGATATATTATGTTAAATCATAATACAATCTTTCTGCTGTAAAGGGGATGAAAGTCCTTGTGCTGTGATGAAGTATTCAAGTTTCTTGTGCTGTCTAGACATGCCAGAAGATGTGAAGTGTAGAATCAGTCTAAATTACTTAATAAGCTATAATTCCAATGACAATATCTCATATCATATTATAAAGAACCTTTTTACTTATACGTGAAAACTTTATTCACAGAACCCTAAAAGCATTTGGCTTTTACAAGAAGTTGTGTGAAAAATGTGTTTGGGATTGTCTTTAAAGGGAAAATAGTTGAAAATTAATCATTTTGTATCTGAATGCACAAGAAACTAAAATAGCATCACCTACAGTTCTCCTGACTTACTTGTAAGAATAATGAATGTTCAAAGCCCAAATCAATGGCAAATAGAAGAAAAGGTGATTTTTTTTGAAATGTGATTGCAAAAACCAAGCTCATCTATTTACTAATTTTCTTCCAGCCATCATAGGAAAGGTAAGAATAGCTAATACATTTAATTAAATATTTGAAAATTAACTTAAAACAGACTCACAATATCATTACCAGTTAAAGAGTCTATAAAGAACGTGCATTATTTGTACTTGTGATTTACTTTGTATTATGTGTTGGTTAAGTGGTTGACAAAGTCATAGTAACTAGTTCAAAACACAAATGGAACTTTATTTTAAATAAATGAAACGCTATTTTAGTCTTTTACATTGTAAGCAGGCATAAAAAAATTCAAGTCATGTAGGATAGCATAACGGAAATAAGTCAAGTTCTGCTTCTTTGTCTTATAATCATTGTTCTATCATATACTGTTTATATCAGGTGTAAATAGTGAAATGGAGTCAGAGACATGAGGCAAAGTGAGCTACAGTAGTTTCAAATCACTAAAAAGTTACTCTTAGTTCTAGTGTTTCAAGGTCAAAACTAAATAAAAAAGATAAAGTTAAAAAAAAATACCAGTAGTGAATTGGGGTGTGTATGGGGAGTAGCAGTGAAAACATTTTAAAAAATAAAGAAGCATATTAATAGATAGTTTGTATTGATTGTGAACTGTCTATGTATTTTTTGGAAACAAGTCTTTTGCATCAAAGCAACTAAATAGAAACATATCATTTTTCCCATTTTATTATGTGAAAAAGTTGAAACAACTGAATTATTCCACCCAGTAAGGCATGCCTGTTCACTCTGTGACCCTTCTTCCTGTACCCTCATAAAGACAGACTTCACAAGCTGATATCCCCATCAACATCTCCTAAAATTCTGATGTTCCCTCCCACTTCTCTGACTTTATTTATGGACATTCCATCTGATCTTCTTAGTTACTGTCTGATCATTGTTGAAGACTTTGGTCTGGGAAGCTGTCAGCAAGTATTCAGTGTCATTATATTGGAATTTATCAGATTAAGGTTTGCTCAAATACGCTTCCTGGTCATACAGATTATTACATTATTTGGAAATTCTGATTTAAGTATTTGTTTCTTCACTACTTCAGATTATTTGTGTATTCCAGTACCTACTTCTCTGTCATTCACTGCATGTTTGTTCAATGAATGTAAAAACTCCAACTATGTACAAAAAATAGAATCAGAAATGCTGAGGCAATGTTTTCACTTTTTTCAGTAATCATGATACCTTACAATCATTTCAAACACCAGGTGTTCAAAAATATTGGGTCAGCATGACTCTCCTTTTGTATTTACTTTGTTTTGTCTCACAATCAATATTGCTTAAGCACTTATCAATCATATCTGACAGAGCTTCCTTAAATATAAATTGAGTTACCACAAACTGCTTTAAAAGGATAACGAAAATGAGGATATTTCGTTCGGTTCACTTGAGATTGATGGCTTCCTGTCTTTAAGAAGGCTATACGGGATACTGCAAGTCAAATAAAAACAAGCTACCTATCTACAACTAAACTCATCCCCCTCCCCCAAGTCTTTCTTAAATTAAAAAAGATATCGGCCTAGTCACCAAATCTACTTAGCGATATTCATGATGACCTACTCTGCGTCTATGCTAGGCTAGAGGCTACAAAGTTTTCTCCATGGAGTTTTGTCCTTGAGTACTTCCTTCTGTTAACTTCACATGTAGGAGTGTGCAAGTTATTACTTTCTATTTTGTAAATGCATCTCGATTCTCGTGTCTCTGTGCAAAAATCTAGTGCAATATATTCTTCACATCTTTTTGGAAGTGAATAATCTAAAATGTAAATCTGATCCAGTCACTTCCCTATATAAGGCATTTTGCAATGGAATCGAGTAGATGGATTGCATGAATAGCTTGATATTTTCATATTTTTCCTCTATTTCCTTGGCATTTAATTTCTAAAACTTATCTGGATCCCAGGTACCACCATCGCAACTACCTTTAAGAAAATAATTCACGTATACTTTTCCATTTTCTGATGTAAACTCTAGATTATTAACCTATATCTGTGTTTTTTTAGGGTTCATTAAACAACATCAACAGAAAAAAATACTTTTGTAGTTTTCAAAGTCTTGATATAAAACTTAGTTTCTGGACAACGGACTTATAGTTACCAAGCTATAAAGCTTAAACAGAGTAAAACTACTTATGCAAACACAAGTATTATTCTTAAAACAGTGATACATTCTTTAAAAAAGAAAATAATTTTGTCATAGAAGGAACAAAAAAATGTATAAACCAAGCAACCAAGTGGAGATTTATCTTAGGAGAAAACATGGAGTAAAGCAAGAAAGAAAACTTGACTTCAAATTTATAGCTGATTAGAAGCCAGATTAATATTCAATTATTCATCAAATATGTACTGAGTGTTGATAATATACAGTATAAATGAACATTCATGGAGATGAAGATTTACAATACCTGGCCTCAAGAATCTCACAGGCTAGTGGAGGAGTCTAATACATTAGTATGTATGACTCCCATGCTAAATTCAGTGTTTTGAAACGGCTACTCTTTTCTTAAAACACCTTCCCTCTTTCCTCTATGTGTATAACATCTATCCCTGCACCATCAGAGAACAAGGATCATCTCCTCCAAGGATTCTCACTGAATTCCCTTCATTCAATCCCACACATTCTTAACTCACTTGAATTCTTGGACGTTAATACTAACACCATTCATTCTGTTATGTATATGTTGCTTTAGTTCTTTCAACAATTTTTAAATGTTTTAAAATTGACTATAAAATTGTATGTATGTATTTATCATGTACAACATGATGTTTTGAAATATATAAGCATTGTAGAAAGACTAAATCCAGCTAATTAACTTATGCATTACTTCACATAGTTGTCATTTTTGCGTTGAGAACACTTCATAACCACTCAGCATTTTTTAAGAATGCAATATATTGTTAACTACAGTCACCATACTGTACAGTGGTTATCTTGAGCTTATTCCTCTTATCCAATTAAAAATTTATATCCTCTGATCAATGTCTCCCCTCCCTCCCACCCCTCAACCATGCCATCCTTGGAAACCACCATTCCACTATTTCTAGGAAATCAACTTTTTTTAGATTCCACATATAAGTGAGATCATAAGGTATTTGTTTTTCTGTGCCTGGCTTATTTCCCTTAACAGAATGTCCTCCAAGTTCATCCAAGTAATTTCTTCTTTAAAGGTAATCTGATGTCAGGCCCTCTGTGCCTCATGCTGCACTTGGCACTGGGGACACAAGTACATATAAAAAACAAAACAATCCCCCCCCCCCCAGAAAAAACAGGCACAGTTCCATGTCTCATGGAACTAACAGTTTATCATGGGAACCGGACATTAAATATCTAAGTATAGATATATGAAATGAGCACTATGACCTTGGGGTATGGCAGGATAACATAAATGTACAACCAGCAAAATATTTTCATCATTATTAGGATGGAAAGCCATAAGAATGACTTCATGTGGCTCATCCTACATGGACTTAATTTTAGGCAGAGATTTCCAAAAGAATTTGGGATCAATCATTAAAAACTAAGTGAAACTTGGACAGGCATGGCATCTCACACCTGTAATCCCAGCTCTTCAGGAGGCCGAGTCAAGAGGGTCGCTTGAGCTCAGGAGTGCAAGACCAGCCTGGGCAACAAGGCGAGGCCTTGTCTCTACAGACAAAACAAAACAAAACAGCAAAAAACATGTGACGCTTAACCTAAAATCAAATTGAAATTTACTAATACATAGACAATTGATAATTTAAAATATTTATAACTAAAAGTTTCAAAGCAACGAATTCATTTGCAATCATGAGTGTGTAACTGCTAATGAAATAGGTCTTTTATCTATAAATAACTTGAAATTTAAGTTATCAGTGATTTGTCAGTAAACAACATTTATTGAGATGTCACTATCTCATGAACTTTATAATAGAGATAAAATGAAATTAGGGGTCAAGGTTTCTGCATTTCAGGAACAAGGGGGATTAAAACACTTATTCCCAATATTTTTTGCATAGCTTTTTCTTAAAAAATACCTTTTAGAATGTCTTCAAGTTTTGTACTACAAGCCTGAGGCAGGGAGGTGAGCAAACATAAGTTAGCTGAATGGAACACTTACACTATGCACATATAATACTCATACTATATATATAAGAGTCAGGAGCTTTTACAGTTTCTAACTCCAATTCTCTGTTTTCTGTCATTGTTCTCTTTCCTCCCCCAAATCCAAGAATTGGCCATAAAGTGATTTAATGGAAGAGTGATAGAAACCAGATCAAGTGGAACAAGAAGAAAGCAGTTATCACCAACACCCAGAAGCTCCCCTGAAACCCTTCCTAAGATGGATATATTATCCTGTGTAGGAAAGTATTATGTGATTAAATTCACCCATTTATGTAATCAATTATATTCATCACTATCTATACCAGGTGCTAAGGACCAGGATGAAGCATGTGGGCATCTTCAGATTGCTGATAATTTGTTACTTTTTCAACATCAATATTCTTTATTTACTAACTGTGATTGGGAAGAAATTGGTTTACAGCAATAAAAATTGTACACATTTTTATATTTAAGATATAAGATTCATAATATGAATATGAATTTATAAAATAGCGCTTACGAGTCTAATGATAAATATCTTAGGAGACACAGTAAACTGGTCACATAAATCACTTGGAACAACCCTATGCCAAGCATTGCTAGGTTTCAGAATTTCAATTGATGGCAACTGCTGATTTTGGATAATACTCAGTTCACTGGTCTAGAGATTGATGGTACAGACTATAAGACATAATATGGAGCCTACATTAGCTTGTCCCAAATGTACTCAAGAAAGAAAGGTCAATAGACAGAAAAAGTAATTTAATTTCATTATTAGGCAGGTGTGTATGTGTATGTGTATCTGTTTACTTTTACTTGAAGTAAGCAGGGATTCTAGATGAGGGTGGCATCAATTTTTAGTTTTGTGGATTGATACTCTGACCAGATGCCCAAGTTCTTTCAGCCCCAAATCAGGCTCTGAAGATATTTTAAGTATTACTGTTATCAAGCTAGTCCCTACCCTCACAGACACCTAGGTTAATAAACTTCATTAGATCATAGGCCATTGAATAACAACTAGAAGAATTAAAACTGAAAGAAGTTTGCACTATCTCTGGATATCACACAACTAATGACTCCTTAGGGTTTTGATGTTTAAAAGTTTAAGCTAAAAGGCAGATTTTGTTACTAAATAGAAAAATTAACTTTTAACTTTATCTTTGAAAAATCAATAATACTTCTAAAATTTTATTCTTGTTTTAGTTTGACGGGCAATATGAAGAAAAAGTGATAACTTAAGAATCATTTTATGAAAGGAAAGTTTCTCACTAGCTTATACGTAACACATATAGTACACTAAAAGTTACAGATTGCTAGTAATGACTTAGAGAAAAGGGCAGTAAGAAAAATGAATGGGAATGAGGTATGGCATGTGTCTACTGTTTAATTTCTTTAGAGAGGCAGAGCTTGAACAGCAGTGAAATGATGGATGAATTCTGTAGACTACACTACTCAATAAATATATGAAGGCCACCTTGAACTGTGGAATTTACTCTTTCTACAAAGTGAAATTTTTTTGAGCTGATGCCAGCTTGTCACCTGAGTGTGAAAATTGCTATGCTTTATAGTTACATATTTCTTTTCAGGGATTGACTGGCTTTGTGGCAAGCATTCATGAGGTTCTGCATATCAAGTCATTTTCACAAGTATAAACATACCCCAAATTGTGTAGACAGTAGATAAGGTTTAGTCACTGCTTTTTTCTTTTTTATACTAATTTATCCCTCTCCAGTATCCAACTTAAAAAATGTTTTTCTCATATCTCTTAGAGAATCTGCCTCTCCAAGGTCTAGTCCCAGTCTTTAAAACTTTGGAAGTTTTCACTTTATTTTCACCTCCCTAGTTTTGTCTCTTTTTCTCCCACCTTTTGATTCTGTATCATGTTACTCCACAGAGTCATTTGAAAACTGACAGACATCTTCTGCAGGGGGAAAAAAATGTGTGAGCGAAGGAAAAAGCCAAATTAAAGCAGGAGTAAAGGCTAAAACATTCACATGTTAATAAGTATTCTCCCATTAAACGGAGTCGGAGACTCATGTCTATCCCATTTCGTGTTGCTGTTTGCTCAAGGTTGTAAAAAAGTAAATTTCAAATTGAAGGTCAAGACCCTTTAATGGGTAATAAAATCAGTATACACATTAAATATTTTAAAAATTGCAGTATTAAGGAGTAGGGTGGGGAGAGTAGAACTGAACAGGGCAGAGCAGAGGACATCCCAGAAAGAAAGAAAAAGTAATATGAACTGATTGAGAAGCAAAACATATTTCTTAATGTGAGTCTCAGTTCAGAAGTTTGAATTTTTATAATGGCAACAAATGCTAGTTAAACTATCAATTTCTGCACAAATACAAATACTTAATTTTGATGAGTGTTTATTTAACTCTTTGTTGGAACTATTAACTGAGATCCAGTTACATTTGGGCGTAAATTATAGAAATAGACAAGTAACTATACCTCCAATTAAGTTCTTATTCCAAAAGTTTGTGTGAGAGTAATGCTCTCATTATTTATTTATGAATAAATTTAGAGAGTAAACTCATATTCCAAGAAGACAAAATAACTCAGCATTGTAGAAAGCTACGTCCAAGGGCCAAAACTGATCTAAAGCAGGGAAGAAATAGAATGTTTCTCTTATGTATTTAACCAGCTGTGTGAAACAGAATACAAATTCTTGTGGGCAGAGATGTGTAGGGACGTATTTATGTCTAATTGTCACCTTAAGAAAACCTACCTGAATAATAATCCTAATTTTGTTTATTTATAATAACTGCAGAACTTTTTAATCAAGGTAATAATGATTAACTCATATTTAGTGAGTTAAAAAAAGGTAGTCAGCCATCTATTTTAGTGGTAAACTCTTTTTGTTAGCGTCAATTATTTCTTTTGTTTATTGTATCAAACTCTTTTATGGTTATTGTATTGAATTTACTTGCAAAATTCCATTAGTGTGCGCATATTATCTAATTTTGTTTCTTCAGGGGGATATATGGATTAAGTTGATGAACTGGATAGGATTTTTATTTTTTTTTTTTGAGGTAGAGTCTCACTGTCACTTAGGTTGGAGTGCAGTGGCATACTCATAGTCACCCCAGTGTTGACCTGCTGGGCTCCGGCGATCCTTCTACCTCAGCCTTCCAAGTAGCTGGAACTACATGTGTACAGTACCATGTCCAGCTACTTTTTGATTTGTTGTAGAGACGAGGTCTCACCAAGTTGCCCGGGCAGGTCTTGAACCTGTGGGCTCAGGCAATCCACTCGCCTTGGCCTCCCAAAGTGCTGGAATTACATACTGAGCCACTGAGCCTGACCTGGATAGGTTTTTTAATATATTAACTGAGTGTACTTTCATTTGCAGTCAAAACAAACTTGGAGATCTTCACCAGATATCTTTGAGAAGTTGTTCAAGGCAGTGTGAAGTGGTACTTAAAAGGAAATTCCAATAGACTTCAGTTGCAAACTGAGCACTGAGATTCACTAACAAAAGAACTTCGGACAAGGTAATGAAATAAGCTACTTCATTTCATACATAACGATTAGGTAAGATAATAATGCAAACCCCTAGCACAATGCCTGTCATACAGTCATGATTACATTTATTTTAATACAATTAATGTAGCAGAAGTTGGAATTTAATACCAATTTGATTATTTGACTTACAAATGCAACTGTCAGTCTACAATGCTAATTTATCATCACATCATTGCTATTAGCACATTATAAAGCATCTTTCTACTCTTCTCCAAAAGGTTACCAGCATTCTCACTATCTTATTGGCTCTTTAGTACTAATAATGTATGTCATATCATACCATCTAAAATTCTGTTTTATTATTGTTACTATTTGTACTTTGCTTTCCCCAAGAATAAAATTGTAGACTTCTTAAGGAAGAAAGAAGAAAATCGCATTTAATTCCTCTTGACAGACATAAATTTACTATGAAGTTAATAAAGTTCCTACCTAGCAAAGACTCCTTCCAAGACCCTGAAAGGGGAAAATTAATGTGTTCACAAGGGTATGTGCTTTTATAAAATATGTAAAAGCAACAATTTTGCTATTCTTTTTCTTGAAGAGGACTCTCCAAAGTAATAAGCTTTAGGCCATAGAAAACCTGTATCCATTCCCACCTCTGAGCATGAACTCAATAAAAGAGTTCATCTATTTGTAAAGTTGCTTCCAACTTAAAGATCTTTGGCCTAATTTTTTTGAAACAAATTCAGTGATTAGTTCACCAGAGTAGATCTTCAGTTCACAATGCATCTTGACTAACTTCACATTTTCAGCAAAAAGGAATATGCACATTGTTTTCTCTATTCTTAGGCATAAAGAGCTTGACAATCAAAACAGCACTTAGATTTTGCAGCACTACTAAAACCAGAGACATTGGAGACCTTCAGTTTTGGAACAATGTTTTTGAAATAAGCATAGATTTGATTCAGGAAAAATAATATCTGGAATGGAATTGAAAAGCTAGTTATTTTTCTTTGAACTACAGAATACCTTTTTGTCTGGAGCAATAGTACCGAATTCTCAAGTATGCCAATTATAATAACAATAAAACAAAAAACCCAAAAGAATAAAGCCAGGAGCTTTATAAACATTATCTCTAAACTTAAACAACTCTGTGAAGCAGGTATTAACATTCTTTCCTATACGGGACCATTGATATTCAGAATTAAGTCATTTGCACATGCTCAAACTGTGATATGGAACCAGCAGGACTAGTTTTCAGAATGAAGTCTCAGACTCATACCACACAAATAAGATGGGAGGCAATGAGAAGCCAATACCGAGACCAAGATCAAGACCAGCCAAGACCAGCCACTACCAAGATGGTGTGAAAAACGACCGCTACCTGTCCTTCTTGCTCATTATACAATAATTATAATACATTAGCCTGCTAGAAGACACACTTACCGATGCCATGACAGTTTGCAATTACGATGGCAACCCCCGAAAAGTCACTTTATATGGTTTAAAAAGGGCAGGAAATCTTGATTCTGGGAATTATTGGATCCTTTCCCAGGAAAACCATGAAGAATCCACCCCTTGCTTAGAATGTAATCAAGAGATAGATATAATCAAAATAAAATCCCAGTTATCGTTCTTTCTATTGACTAGCCCAGGCTGCTATTCCTATCAAGTAACCTCTTTGTTATTTCAATTAACCTACTTTTATTTTCCAACTAAAGCCACATGGCCTGCTCTGCTTATGGATCCATTTATTAAATAAACTTGTTTTTCATCTCCTACTTATGACTTGTGCTTGAATTCCAACCTACAGGAAGCCAAGAACTCACTTGGTGGCTCAGTCTGCACCCCAACTCTAGGATTCGCTTGCATCAATACAACTAGTAACAGACAAGCCAGTACAAGAACCCAGTCTGACTTTTAACCATTAAACCATACTGTATATAGCGTGAGCACATGCTGAAAAATTGGCTTTTAAAAGTGAAAAAGTAGTTGGAAAACTTATTTATTCATCAGGAGCTTATTTCTAAGGTCAAATTTCTCAGGTGCATTTCTATGAAGTCAGATCCAGGCTCTGGAAACTAATGAACTTTGGGTATAGGCAACAACGTAAAATATTTTTTGTTAGGTAATCATTTTTCACAGCAGTTAGTAGAGTGCTTACTAAGAGAAAACAATAGATGGGACACATTTTTTAACTTGCATACTTTCAAGAAAACTTAAAACATGATTTACGACTTATATTTCAAAATTGTGCATGATATACTATGCACTGAAAATAATGTGTATTTTTTTCTCCATACATTTTTTCATTGTGTTATCACTGTTAATTGGTGCATATAATCTCTTGATTGCCCCTCAAATACTCTGCAAAGATTTTTATTATGTCTTTGATATTTATGAGCATTATGCATTTACTATAAGTATAAAATGAAGAAGATCACTTAACCCTATTAAATTGAAAAATTGTTTGTGGCAATGCCCCAAATACCAGGACATTAAAGACAAATAAGACAGGACTCAGTCCCTCAAATAATTTCCAATCTAGTGCAATAGTTGTCAAATACATTGCATATGAAAAACATTTTGGATGCTTTTAATTTTGTAGGGAGGTGCCCCTCAAATAATCTAAGTTATAAATTAAAAAGAACCTAAAAAATCTATGTTTTTAAGTAGTACTCCACTGATCATTAAATGTCTGACCTTCATCTTTAGAAATTGATCTAAGGAAAAAGGTATGGATACAACTAACTGTAATATATAAACATAAGTCAAAACACAAGCATATCGACATATAAATAAACATATGTAAATATAAATAAAAAAGCCATAAAAGGAGAGACCAATTCTCCTCTGTGCCCTTTTTGATTTAAAAAAATCAGTATATTCATTTAAAAAAATTATTAAGACAAAGACATGAATATACAGTAAAAAGGCCTCCATTTTCATTCATAACTATGTAAATAAAGGTCATTTTTCAATTATAAACTGTATACATTATTTAAAGTACTGTATACCATATCCCATATTGCTGACTAGAATAAACTTTTCTCCGCTAGAGAAGCAGTTTTTTTGCTTTAAAAATATTCCGAGGACAAGTTAGATTGCATTGTCTATACATAGGCACATTTTCTCTCTACCTGCATTGTTATTCAGTAGTAATTGTTTCTTTCTAGGTTCCACCTGAATGTTTTATGTTAGTGTAATAGGTGTCTACTGAAATTATGATGTTTTGAATATAGTACTGTAAATAAAATCAATATATCAACAAGATGAAAGGTGTTATAAATCCACACAATGCAGAGGCATATGGCATTTGAATGAATGCGAATGTCACTGTGAGATATCACTGTGAATGCACAGTGGGAAATGCTCATGATTTTTGTATCTAGTCTTTATCCAATGTGGACTTTACACTTGGCTGAATGACAAGCTCTTATTTGAGCACAGCTAGAGACTGATTAACTTAGGTTCTGAACTACATCCTAATGAAATTCACTGAATTTATATAAGATTTAGTACCTGACCCAAAAGAGATATGAAAACATATATCAACATTCTGATGTTAACAAGGAATAGCTTTTGGAGTATAATCAACAACTGAAAGCAGTTGCTACATCACTAAATTTAGTTATTTCCAACATATTTCCTGTATTTCTGTCAACTTATTATCGTTTCCAACAAGTAAACACATTCTGCTACATTTCATTGATTTTAAATGTCACATTAAAAGTAAAACAGTAGCTTAGTGTATACTCATTTACAGAAAGATTTTAATCTATGATTTGAATATGCTCTTTCAAAAGAACAAACTGCAAACAACTCAAATCAGGAATCATCTTTGCACATAGACTTTGGAAGGATGGAGTATATATTCACTAAATAGATGAATTAAAGAATCTCTGGATTCAGGAATCAATATGTCAACAAAGCATGGGAAGCCCCTAAGACCATATTTATCTTTCTTTGGAGATATTTCCTTGGGTTATTTATATACCTATGCATAGCTGAACTACATGAACAATATAATTTGGATATGAAAAGCTTTTCTTGTACAACAAAATATGCTTTTTTATTTTCTTAGATTTTGGTGTTTTTAAAAATAATAGTGCATATGGTGACTTTCCAGCATTTTTATTAATGTTTACTCTTATACAAATGTCACAAGTATAGAGAATAAAGTACCAAAAATAAGTGAATGTTCCAAACTCATATAGCTACATGAAATCCCAAGAGGGCTTCTCTACCTTCTCTACCCCTCCTTTAGTGATGTCTCTCTCTTTTCCCTCCTACTTCAGTGATGGTCCGTTCTACATATTACTCAGCACTTGAAGATATATTTTTGCATAGTATTTTCTGTTTGCTGTGTCTCACGTACCCCACACCAATGAACTCCTGAACAGCAGAAACATGAACTTCCCTCAAACACAATTCTCCATTGTGCCTAAGCTCTACATTCATGCCCAAGCAATCCCCAAGATCAGAATAATTATCTCTGATATCCTTCTTGTTTTTGTCCTTTTGTCCTTTTGATTCCACTCACATTGAAATTGCTATAGCATTTGAGTGGGGTGGGAGGCAAAGAAAGGGGACAAATGTGAGTAAAAATTGACCAATTTTAATTCATTTAAATTTAAGAGCCTGAGACTAGCTGTTGTCATTTTAAGAGGTAACTGTGTGGGTGAAAAATAGTTGATCAGAAGGTAGATGTTTGTGAAGATAAATTTTGCTTTCTCATTATAAATTCTAACAGAATGCTGATCATTCAGATTTTTCTGGCACTTGGTCAATAAGGGGGTATTTTGAATTCATTTTCTACTTTTCTATCTAAGCAACTAAATTAATCTCACTCATGTCTAATGTCTCATTTTGAGACATGAAAGTCCTGAATTTTCTCTTTTTTTCTCTTTATTTTATTTATTTATTTTAAAAATGTGAGATACAATTCAGGGTTAGGTATACAAATGTTCCTTATGCAGGTACCCTTGTTGATGAGGTGTGCCCCTCCCTTCCCTGGCAGTTTCCCTCAACTGCCAATCCCACCCACCCCCAGGCAGTTTCCCACTACTGTCAATCCTTTCCTTATAGTGTTATGATAATTGTTCAAGGTCTGCTTATGAGTGAGAACATATGGTACTCTGTTCTTTGTTTCCGTGACAGATCACTGAATATGATCAACTCTAAATTCACCCACGTTGCTGTGAAGTCCTTATGTTTGTCTTTCTTTATGGCTACATAATATTCCATTGTGGATATGTACCATATTTTTTAAATCCAGTTCAGCTTTGATGGGCAGCATGGATGGTTTTCAGAATGCTGTCAACAGTACTAATTTCAGCATTTCTTTAAAAATATATTTTCTGACTCTGTTTTGGATTTGCTAAGCAACTGATATAACAGAGTTACCATTAATTTTTTTTAAAATAAAGAAGGAGGAAAAACACTCAAATGGCTTCAAAAGTTTATTTTATAAAAAAGTCTACCAAATAACTTAAAGAAAATGCCTCAAATTCTCTAGACAACATTAGATTGGCCAGCAGGGTCATGGATTGCCTTATTCATCTTGGTACAGCTGGTGCCCAACAGCGCAGTCTCATAAAGGAGTAACTAGAATTTGGCTAAACAAATTTTAAAAATTATAACCTAGTATACAAATTCCTTAATTCAGATATTTATGTAATGGGCTTTAACACCATATTTCTAATGAGATTGTTAGTACATTTCTGAATTTTTCCCAAGTAGTTGCTGAATTATGAAGAAAGAATATGTCCTAGCTCTGGTTGTTAGTCATTGTCTAGTACTCTGGCTAAATTTACAAGTTGTTGAAATTCCCTACCTAAGTTTCTCATATGTATAATTGTAATATTCATACTTTCTTTACATGCTTTGCAGATACTGTGATGATAAAATGAGGTTCTGTACCTGTAAGCACTTTGAAACACACCAGGCAGTATAATATAATTTTAAAATAATAATTCCATTTTGGAGAATTGGAACATTATCTCAATACAGATATAATAGAGGTAATAATTGAGGAATATTTATAGATAAACATTTGGATATCATTTATGGAGGCATGATATGAAGTAGTAAAATTCAGGCTTTAGGTATATAATCATCATCATTATCAGCATTACAAAAGTTGAATTTACATTCCAGCTCTGGCACTTAGTAGCTGTAGAACTACAGGCAAATTTCTAAGTCTAAGCCTCAATATTTTCATCTAAAAATTACATAATTTTGATGCTTGTATCACAAATATTTTTTTTCCTTTAGTTTTACCTCTTTCCCCTTTTCTCTTGTAGCTGAGACAACTAACTGTCCCCCAGGATCATTCTCTTGTCTTTTATTTTTTAGTAGAGTAAATGGCCATCCAGGTGGAGAATCCATTCTCTAGACTTCCTGCAGTCTGATGTATTTCTTTGACTCAGCTCTCACTAATCAATAGAACATGAGCAGAAGTGATGGTTTACACTTCTGTTCTCATGCTTAAAAGGAAATGACTGACTCAACCTGTAATCCCGTGCCTTTGGGAGGCTGAGGTGAGTGGATTGCCTGAGCCTGCAGGTTCGAGACCCACCTGGACAACTTGGCGAGACCTCATCTCTACAGTAAATAAAAAAAAAATTAGACGGGCGTGGTAGCGCACGCCTGTAGTTTCAGCTACTCGGAAGGCTGAGGCAGAAGGATCGTCAGAGCCCAGGAGGTCAAGGCTGCGGTGGCCGGGAGCGGCCACTGCATTCCAGTCTGGGTGACAGAGTGAGACTCCAACTCAAAAAAAAAAAAAAAGAAAAAGGAAATGACTTGACTCTATTTCATTCATTTCATATTTCCCTCAAACAGAATTGCAGAGGTGATGCAGGTGAGTCAGATTCAACCATGAGGACATGGCCAGCAGCCTGGCAGAAGGGGCATCAGAGTAGAATGACCCTGCAGCCAGTTCTACCATAAGACTGGTAGACAAGAGAAAAATACATTTTTATTTTATTCAAGCTACTGTATCTGTGGGTCTCTGTGGTGCCTGTATTATCCTTTATCCTAATAATATAATCCTCCTCCCCCTTTTTATTTGCCCTTCACACCCTAATGCCAGGCACTTAAATATGGATTTAGTTAGAAATGTATGGAAAGTGCAAAGTAAAGTGCTGAGGACGGTGGTGCTAAGTAAATGCTGTTCTTCCCTCAAGAAATGCTAAGAACTCTAGCGACATATAGGAAACATGTAATGATTAAAGTCTGATTCTTATTCATAACTCTTACTGGTAGAAAGACATGCAATAACAAATGGTTATTTTGAAATAACTTATCTCATGATTATTTAACCATCATTTGGTCAAAGTCCAAACATGAAGAAAAGGAAATGAATGATGACATGCAAATCTGAGAAATATGAAGTTTTTGTGAATAAAAATCATAGTTCAACAATCAAACTTTTAAAACATAATCATGCAAAAATCCATCTTATCAATGTTTTGAAAATATCCACAGAAAAAGAGTAAAATGTCTCTACATTTTACAGGAATATAGATTGTGCAATTTCTTAGTCAAATCTGTTAAGCATATAGTCCTTTCTCTTTTATTTTTTTTTTAGCTTAACTGTTTATAGAAGAATGGAGCAAAAGGTAAGATGAGTTGGGGAATGCTCTAGTTATACTGAAGTCAATTATATTGATTTCAGTTAGAGCAAGTTTCATAAGGGTAGGTATCACCTGGTTTGATAATCATTTTTCTCTCAAAGGCTAGTCAATGTCTGGTCCTTAATAATATTATTTATTAATCACCTTTGTAATTAGTAATACATTGACAGTATTAATAACTGCTTATTAAGTGTTTGCTATATGCCAGATTCTGTTTAAGCACTTTTTGTATGTTGATTCATTTAATCCTCCTAACAGCCCTATGAAGTAGATACTATACTTATTTTCATTTTGCATAAAAGAAAAATAAGATAAAGACTTTAAGTAACTTTCTCAAAGTCATACTGCATTATAATGGAAACAGAACTGAGTAACTATTTTTGAATGCATACGTTACACATACTTTTGATGATTAATTAAATTGGATTATTGCTTAACATTTGTAAAAGAATCAGGGGAAAAGACTTTACAGTGAAGTGCACACATACCACACAGGATGGCTGAAATTAAAAAGACTGATCATATTAGTGAAAGTGGAGCAAATCAAACATTCACACAATGTTGGCAAATGTGTAAAATAGTAAACCATTTTGAAAAATTATTTGCAAATTTGTATGGAGTTTAACATACAACTACTCTGTGACTCAACAATTCCACTCATCTGTATTAACCCAAGAAAAATAAGGAGATATAGCTACAGAAATATTTGAACAATAATGTTCACAGTGACTTTCTTCATATAGGTCCAAATTGGAAATAATTCATATTTCCATCATGAGGATAATGGATCAATGTCTTGTGGCTTATACAATAAAATGCTACCCAGAAATTTCAAGAAATAGAACAAATTCCTGATGCACACAATAGCATGAATGAATCTCAAAACCCATGTGTGAACAAAAAAATAAGGCACGCATAAAATGGTACATACAGTAATATTTCACTTATGACATTCAGGAAAAGATCAAACTAATCTACAGTAATACAAATCACAAAGATGTGCCTGGGGAAGAAAAGAGAGAGTTGGGATAATTAATAGCAAAGAGACACAAGAGAACTTTCTGAGATAACGAAAATATTGATCAGAGTGATGGATACAAGAGTACGTAAATTTGTCAAAAGTCATTGAGTTGTACACTCAGATCACTCTATTTTATTACATGTAAATTATATCTAACCATTTATACTTGAAGAAAAAAGCATAAAATATTAAGATCAGCTCTAATAAAGGAAACTGTTCAATACTCAGCATTGCTAAGAAGGGAGGAAATAAAAAAAATCCATGTGATCATTTTCTGTAATGAGATCTATAGGGTATGGCTTAAAGGCCACTGACCTTATCATGATACAACTTTTTTATGAAATCAATTTCCAAAGCCAAGTGTTCATAAGCCAGTGCCTACTATTTCAATTCCTTCTTCAAGTAATGGAGACTAGAAAATTGTACTTAAAGAGCTGAATAAAGTTTCAGAACATGAAATTTGAAGTAACTAATTTCAACAATGGCTAGACCTTTTATAATAGAAGAAATATTATTAAAGCTTTTCTAAAATGGTTCTAGAAAGAAGCAGATACATATCTTTTTCCTCAAAGATTTCACAAAATTTATAATTTAATGTTTTTATATTTCACTGTTGAGACTATGGAGACTCAGATAAATCAACAACCTTCCTCATGGCTAAGGAGTGTTGGGGCCAGGATTGAAAACTCTGCAGTCTATAGACACAGTTTGTACCTATGAGGCTATACTGTGTCCCTTGACTATAGTATGTCCTTTGATCTCATGGCCAGTTATAGACTATCATACTTAAACAAACACTGTATAAATCTTTTCTCAAATGATCAAAAGTATTATTAAATATGGCAAGAACTCTAGCAAAGTGGCCTGCTGATATTGCCAATATTTGAGAGTGCTAAGATTTGCACATGTGGTGTAGGATTTATAGATCAGAGGACTGTCAAATTTTAGTGTGCTTAAGTATTTTCATTTTAAATAAGCACCCCAAGTAATTCTTATGTAGATAGTTTATATTGCTAAGGGCATTTTAAAATTTATATGCAAGATGAGATGACAGTTGAGTCCTATTTACAACTTACTAAAACAGAATCACTCATCTGAGTTTTATCTATGGTATGAAGGCTTCAGAATGAGCAGTCTTTGTAGGTAGTTGAATTTTTGTAGTTTTTAGTTTTTTCCATTACTTTTATACACAAGTCTTTTCAATACGCTTATATAGCACAAGTTCATAATTTCATACTTAAATTTGCATTAAGTTACTTCAATATACTTTGCTTTCTGAGCTTAGTGGAGGTTTTTTTACTTTCAATAACAAGATTATGAAAATCATACTTTCCCCCTGGGAGACTGAGCAATGGGCCTAGTTTCAGTTTTGATAACATCCTGTAATATGCTTCCTTGATATTCCCTTGGGCTAGTTCCTAACATTTAGTTGCTATTTCTTCCATCATAGTCTATGTATTTATTGGTCTTTCAGATGTTTTTGTTCTCAGTTCTATTGATTGAAGTTGTTGTTCATGTTTATTGTAATTAGATAAAGGGGAAAAGTGTGGGAAGAAATTGCCTTCAATAGTGTAATTCTCATTATATTTCCCAGCTGATTATTTTTTAAATAAAATGTACTGTCAAATTTATCAAATTTTATTTTAGTAAGATTTTTTTTTAGAAATTAAGATAAATCTAGTAAGATAAAAATCTCATTGAGCCTTTGGGTAAATGGTCAAACTAAGTTATGTGTCAGATCTTTCTCCGCTTTATTATTCTCTGAAGTGCTTTATTTTTACATTTTTATTATTGAAAATATTAAACATGTAAGAAAAAAACAGAATAATAAAATTAAATACATGTAGCCATTTCCTGCTTCAACAATTTTCAATTCATGGTCCATCTTGCTTTGCAACCACATCCTCTTGCAAATATTACATCTATAATATTTTAATAAATTCCTTTAATAACCACTATCCCACAAATTAGATCACCACAGTTACTGAAACCCAGTGAACTTTTAATATTTTATATAATAAACTGTGATTTTGGCTTTACTTTGACAATACAATTTTAAGAAGCATGTGGATTCTTTGGTAGTCTCCATAAATATTCCTTTGGATATTTGTGTTAGGCTCTGTGAACCTAAATATTTGGAAACGGGCCAGTATATATAATACTACAGAGCTCAGCTTGCATATACATATACATATGCATCCCATTTATGTGCAAAAATAACTGTTGCCCAAAGTTGGAAATGTACTGACTTGCTTAGGATCTACCTCTTGCTACTACTTACTAAGTAGTTTAGAATAAATTGGGAGCTTGGAGTTTTTATTTTTAAACAGAAACATATCATCATAAAACAAATTTCTTAGAAAGATGATTTTAAAGTATGATATAGTGTTTTGGGTTGAATTGCATTCCCCCAAAGCTATAAACTGAAATCCTAATCAGTATACCTATGTATGGGACCTTATTTGGAAATAGGAATTTTTCAGATGTAACTAAATTAAGAAGAGGTCATACTAGATCAGGGTGCATATTAGTTAACTCAGGCTTCCAGACAAAATATCATAGACTTAAACAACAGAAATCTATTTTCTCACCGTTCTGGAGGCTAAAAGTCCTGGATCAGGGGTCAGGATGGTTAGACTCTGGTAAGGGCTCTCTTCCTGGCTTACAGATTGCTGCATTCTTACTGGGTCCTCACATATTGAAGAGAGAACTTTGATGCCTCTTCTTCTTCTAATAAGGACACCAGTTCTATCAGATAAGGCTTTGACCTTGTTTTACTTTTATTTCCTTAAAGGCCTTATCTTCAATACAGGCACATGGAGATATTAAAGATTCCACTTATGAATTCTGGGAGGACATAATTTAGTTCTCAATAGGATGATCCCTAAATCCAACGGCTGGTGTTCTTATAAGAAAGGAAAGATTTGGAAACACACAAATGCAACACAAAGATGGTCATGTGAAGACAGAAGCAGAAATTAGAGTGATGCATCTATAAGCTAAGGAATTCTAAGGACTGTCAGCAATTCGCAGAAACTAGGAAGACAGCCGGGTTCAGTGGCTCAACCTGTAATCCCGCGCTTTGGGAGGCTGAGGTGAGTGGATTGCCCGAGCCCACGGGTTCGAGACCCGCCTGGGCAACTTGGCGAAACGGCATCTCTACAATAAATCAAAAAAAATTAGCCGGGCGTGATAGTGTGCGCCTGTAATTCAAGCTACTTGGAAGACCGAGGCGGAAGGAACGCAGGAGCCCAGCAGGTCGAGGCTGTGGTGGCCGGGAGCGGCCACTGTACTCCAGTCTGAGTGACAGAGTGAGACTCCAATTCAAAAAAAAAAAAAAAAGAAACTAGGAAGATGTCAGAAACACCTTCTTCTTCTTCTTCTTCTTTAGATCCTGTAGAGGGAGAATAGCCCTGATAATACATTGATTTTGGACTTTCAGCCTCCAGAACTGCAAGATAATACTTTCTTATTTTTAAGCCGCCTAATTTGTAATAATTTGTTATAGAAGTCCTAGGAAATAGAGACATATGCGTAAATACTTTGGGGTGCAAACCTATTAAAAAACAATACACAGCAGCTACACTGGCTTTCTAGGATCAGTTAGTTTCCAAGATTTCAGGTTAATCCTATATCTCTCTTCAAAACAGTCCAATGTGCTAGAAAGTTAAGAGAGGTAGATATTCAAGTTGTTTTTGATAGAAACTGAAAGGGATATCTGGGATCAGAAATCTATACATGCATTAGATACATGTTGTTTTGAATACTGTAGGTTCATTTATATTTTTTTTGCTCAAAGCGTACATTTTTTTTTTCATTATAAACCTCATTCTCAGTTTGTATGATTTAGATGCAACTGATCCTACACCCAACCCAGGGGTAAACTTAATTGTTTTAAGTGAATCAATATTTCCCATTCACTAGATTTAAAGGGCAGCTCAGGGATTAAAATGTAACTCAAACTAAGTCCATCAGAATTTCGAGGAGATTCATGGAAAACGAAGAAAAAAGTTTCCTTCCTTTATGTGTTTGAAACAAAATAAAATAAAACAAAACTAGAGACCCAAATAGTGTATAAATTTAGGAAGTCTTGTGCTCACAACACCATTTTAACTCTAAGATGGGAGAGATTTGGGCTGTGGTGGGGGAGTGAAGGTGGAGGTAGAATAAGGAACACTCAAAGGAGCTCAATGATGAGAGTAAGTAACACTGTGAAAAGCTGAGTGCAGAGACAGAGAAGAACAGGACTAGGCGCCATGGTTTTATCTGTTGGATGGAGAGTTACCTGAGGTCCCCTAGAAATTCCAATTTGATTTTCTTTAATTTTCTAATGTGCAATCATATCATTTACAACTCAAGATATTTTGCTACTTTCTTTTCAATATTCACACACCTGTCTCATATCTTAAATAATAGTGCTTGGGCATCTTTGTTTTGATCTAAAGTTCTAAAAGGAAAGTTCTACAAATTTACCCATTAGTAATATTCTGCCACATGGCCAATATATAGGTGATAAATTGAGGTTATATAACTAAAAACCGGAGGGTTCTTTTTACATTCTAAATTCTTTTATAAATTTTAAAAATAACATATTCAAGAAGCTAAAATAAGAGGCAGACACATACATTAGAAATTCCAACATTTTAGAGAATTTCTGAAATAGTTGGATGCTTATGTTACACATAATTTTCTCTTTTTAAATTGTTGGAGATGCTTTTGTCAAATGTGGAAAAACATAAACTTGATCATTTCTACTATGTGGTAATAAAAGTAATCATAGTTAAGGTTTATTGAACATTTTCTACATTCTGGGCACTTTATGAATATTTATTTACATTGACAATTCTCCCAATAACTCTGCAAGGTTATTATCTTTATCTTACAAATGGGGAATCAGAGGCATAGAAAGTTTAAGAAACTTGCACAATGTCATATCAGTATTAAAATTGGAAGTCAGATTTTAGGTTGTCTGTAAGTTTAAGAACCACACTATCAAAGGTGAATATGATATCTGAAAAGTGAAACGTGAGATTAATTGCCTTTTTTACTTTGTAATTTGTATACAGAATGGTGCATATAACAAAAACTTTGAATCACAAGAAAATGGTGATTTAAAAATTTCACTTAAGGAATGGAATGCTAATAAGGGGGGGGAAGAAGTAAAGATGTCACAAATGCCCAGCTATAAGCTGTTTTTATAATGTTATTGATGACAACACAATGATTTTCAAATACCAACTCAAAAATCAATAGACTATAAACTACGGTCTTTCAA
Organism: Carlito syrichta; assembly: GCF_000164805.1. Lineage (NCBI taxonomy): Eukaryota > Metazoa > Chordata > Mammalia > Primates > Tarsiidae > Carlito > Carlito syrichta. The sequence continues at coordinate 326,508 of NW_007260278.1, read as the reverse complement.
ACTTATCAACACACATACTAAGATGCCATAAGTGAAGGAGACGCCTGTTTGCAGTAGAGAAATTGAAAGTCAAAAGGGAACGGCTTTTGGTAAAGCAATGTAAGAATATAATCTTAGCAATGAATTCTATTTCAGGTTGTCATACTTTGAAAATATAACTTATTATCATTGAATTATTTCATATAATGATTCTGTACTAAAAAGTAATCTTCAGATGTTAGTTATCCAAGAAGACTTTCCAATCAGAAAAAGAATGCATTAGCTTGCTAAAATTAGTATTATGGCCTATTTGGCACATACATCTCTCTGTGTAAATTAACAACATGTCATCTGATTTATACATCAGTATCTCATTAGTGTGGTTGGAGACTTTGAATCCCTAAAGACATGTTCAAACATTACTTTGAAAAATGCAAAGCTAAAGACTGACTTTGCTGAGTTCATCCAGGTACGAGCATCCCAGGAGGCTCCTAGGAATGTCTTTCTTCTGGACAATTTAATTGTAAGAAGTGTTTTTGAATTTGTAGCGGACTGGCCTACTTCTATCTAAATGGCATGAGTTTTGTTTCAAAATACCAATTGGGTTCAATGATTTGGGCAAATTCTTACACTTTTGGGGGGATTGTAAATTGGCTAAACCTTTCTGGGAAGCAATTTAGAAATATGTATCGAGAGCTTCAAAAACGTTCATGCTTTCTGACCTAGTAATTCCTCTTTTGGGAATCTAGTCTGGAAATAAATCAGAGATACTGCCAAAGGCATATACAAACATATTTATGACAGTGATATTTGTAAGGATAAAAAGGAGGTGGGAATAATTTTGAAAGTCCAACATTACAGAAAGGGCAAAATAAACTTTGGTATAAACGTATAGTGGAAGGTAACCCTCGCGGGTCCCCTCCTACTGTGGAAGCTTTTCTATCCTCTAAATAAATTCTACTTTCTACAAAAAAAAAGTATAATGGAATAAATATGAAACTATTTAAAAATTGTGATGTTAATTGGCAGTAGTAGGAATCTGTCAGGGAAGGGGGGGTACACCTGATCAACAAGGGTACTTGTAAAACGAACACACTGAATTGTACCCCACATCTTTAAAATTAAAAATTAAAAAAATTATGATGTTAAAAACATTCAATAGCATACAGAAATAATTAAAATATATTAATCAAAAATTTAGACAAAAATAACATATTCTATATTTACTACTTCATCAAACCTAAATGTAAAATACTAGAAAGATAAAACTGCAAGGTCTACAGTAATTATCTCTGGAGAGTAAAGCAATGAATGATATAAAACAATTTGTGTTTTTTAAGTTTCTTTAGAGTTAGTATAAAATATTTAACGTAAAATGTGATTTTAATTAATGGGTATATCAGAAAGCTTACAAATAAACTTATGGTGCCTGAGTCTAATTCTTTAATTAAAAAATTAGTGCAGAGATGCTTCAAAGCAACAAAAAAAGTTACCTTCTTCAACACTCTGGCCAGGGTTGAAGCAGAAGCAATATTTCATAGATATTTAAATTAGATTTATGCCAGTTTTTGCTAATGGGAGACAAGAGAGGTAGAACACATTGCTTCTATTGTTTTGCTACAAATATTTGGTAGGAAATTGTTTAAATTAAAAAAATCTGTTTTCCCTTTAAAAAATGTGATTTTTAAAGGATTATGTAAATATTATTCTTGAAGGTCTCAAAAAATATTTAATATAATTTAAAAGCAAAACTTTTTAAACATATGCTTTATTCTTTGATTCTGTTTATGGTCTTTTAATATTAGTGATCAAAATTAATAATTATAAGTACAAACAGTCTTTTCAAAGATGGATTTTTTAGTAGATTTTAATGGGTTTTTTTGTGGAAAGATAATCATTTTTTTAAAACAAAGCTTGAGATAGTTTATTGTATTGGTTAGATACTAATTTTCCCCATAGCATCTGCTCATTTGGCTTGCATTTCCACCACTGAACCAGAGACTGAAATTTTCCCCAGCTGTGATTTATGATCTGTTTATATACAATCTGCCAGCACATATTGCCATAAAGCCTGCAAGACTCCCAGGTAAGAGGGCAGTGAGGTTATACAGCCTATCTCAGACTTCCTTATGTTATACTGCTTAAATTTTAGCAAACTACAAAATTGGCCTTGGGTATAAAGAATCAGAGTAGTTATAAAATAAATCTGTATTTGGGGTTTTTGAAACATATTTTACACCACAGTACTCGATTTAAGCTTGTACATTATTGATGGAGCCATTTAAAATATGTACATCATACCAACATACATCTTCCTGAAAGCATTAGGATTCTTAACTGAATAATAAAAAAAGTTCATGGAAAAAAATAGTTTTTTAATGCCTACTTTGCATCATTTCTGAAAAATGTATGCATGTAGATTAAAATATTAAGAATAAACAAAAATGAACTAGATATTCTAGCTAGCAAAGTTTTGGAACTGTTTTCTTTACAATCTCTGAAATAAACAGGGAAGTGACTATTTAATATATGTAACTTTCTTCTTTCAAAGATGTAAAATACTGAAAGGGCAGGCAATAATGTATCGAATTTTTAAGGCATTGTCAGTGGCAGCTCTAACTCTATAAAAGGCTGTTTTCCCATAGCAACGAATTACCAGATTATATTGTATATCTGTTGCTTGTTTCAATAATACATTATTTTTCTTTAGTACTGGTTTGAGAGCACAATCAACTAACTTACAAACTCTAACATCATTGTATGTAATGCCAGGACATGGCTTCTCTGGTCATATCACCATATAAATTAACTCGTTCACTTCAGTGAACCATATGTGGAGCTCAGTGTAAACAGATAACATATACTGCATAAGAAATACACAGAATAAATTATTCAAAGAAAATAAATGTGTATTGTTTAAATTTACTTTTCAATAATTATTTGATTATAAAACAAATATTCTGTGAATTATAAAAATCTACATTCTGAAGTATTTTTGTAGAATTCTATGTCCTATTGCCTGATCTCTGAACTATAAAATATACAGACAAGAGAAAAAAAAAAATGCAGTTAAGAGAAAAAAATGACTTAAGAAAGGTGATTTATTGCAAATATTAGTTAAAATTAACTGTGCTCAGTGGTCTGAATAAAATATTCCTCAACAGATTCCTCATTCTTGGTAGAAAATCAAAATGCTAGAAAATTATTTCCTCAGATGAAGAAACCTGAGCAAGTAACTAGATCAGTCACCAGCAAGTAAATGGCAGAACTAGCATGAGAATTCATCTCTACTAACCTCCAGCCTAGATTTTTTAGAGATGAGGAAACTGAGATATCAAATGACTCAGCTTCACACATTTCTTAGCTGATTTAAAGACCAGGACTTGACCTTTCTTTCTCTAAAGAGATATGACACCTATTTAAAAGTAAGGAAATCTAAATTATAAGAATATAAGTGTATATAAGAGCACACAGTATGTTGCCTCAGTGGAAAAACTGTCTCATGACAACTCCTGAATTAATTCTGGATGATGCAAGTTGAGGATTAAAAAGTTGAAGGAATATATTTTTGTCTTTTTTTGCCATTTTTTGAAGAATGCTGGTGAAAAATCAACTTATTTTTTAAAATGAAAACAGAAAAATTTGAATTATCTACTCACCAATAGTCTGGTTTAACATAAAAACCATCCTTGCTTTATTCTTGCATTATTCTTGAAGGTCTCAAAAAATATTTAATATAATTTAAAAGCAAAACTTTTTAAACATATGCTTTATTCTTTGAGTCTGTTTATGGTCTTTTAATATTAGTGATCAAAATTAATAATTATAAGTACAAACAGTCTTTTCAAAGATGGATTAATTATTTAGAAGCTCATTCAGACAGCATATAACTTCCTAAGTAAATAGAAAACAACATTTGGAAGAAAAAAAAGTGAGAGGATAATGCTTCAAATATTATGGAAGAAAAATGAGTGGTAGAGAAATGGAAGAAAACATCTAATGGCATGTTTTATAAATATGTGAATGTGGACTTTATTTTTCAAACAGGACATCCACAGAAAGTTATAGCAGAAATCAACAAAAATTAAGAAAGACAGTTTGACAAGTTTTAGAATTTAGCAAATGGGTGTGGAGAGTGGTTACCAGATAGAAGCAACTTACTCACAACCATATGTGGAGCTCAGGTTTCATTAATCAAGCACCAAAAGTGTTGAATAGAGATAGAAGGTTCTATAAATTACTATGCATGAAACATGTGTGAGGGGAAGCTTATTATGTGAAAAAATAAATGGAACCAAATCGTTATTCAGAATTCAAAAACATAAGATCATATTTATAAAATGTTATATTTCTTTTTTTTTTTTTTTTTTTTTTGAGTTGGAGTCTCACTCTGTCGCCCAGAGTGGAGTGCAGTGGCCGCTCCCGGCCACCACAGCCTCGACCTGCTGGGCTCCGGTGATCCTTCTGCCTCAGCCTTCCGAGTAGCCGGAACTACAGCCCGGCTGATTTTTTTATTTATTGTAGAGATGAGGTCTTGCTGCCCAGGTGGGTCTCGACCCCGTAGGCTCAGGCAATCCACTCACCTCAGCCTCCCAACGGCGCGGGATTACAGGCTGAGCCACCGAGCCCAGCTAAACGTTAATTGATGAGAAAACAAAATATTGAAAACACAATAACCATTGCATCTCCTGTTTGATGCTCACAAATATCTTATGAGTCGGGGGACAGATATAATTATCTCCTGCAGATGGGGTCATATCAGAAAGCATAAATAACTTACCAGAAGCCACATGTGAGATCCATAGAAATGACAAACCTAGATCATACGGCTATAAGTTTTGTCCTCCTACATCAGGAGATATGTTTCAGGTTTAAACAAACATGACTAGATACAAACTCTCATTAAATATGACTACAGGCTCAAAACATGATGCAGAAAAACACAAATGAGTTAAAAGAGTGCAAATATTAATCTGTCAAATATAAAGTATAAAATAGATGTGTTTCTGAGGAATTGTAAGCAAAACTAAAACTCATACATGAATCTCTATGTAAAATTGACATATGACAGAAGATAATATTGTGTGATATTCATTAATGTCTCTCCCCCCTCCATAGAACCTTGGACCTCACATTCTAATTCTAGTGCACCTATCTCACCTTAAGGGATGGAAGGCATAACAGAAGGGAAGTCACAGACAAATTCAACTCTTTTGAGCTTCAAAGGGGAGGTCTGCACATCGATATTGAAAATATTTGAAAACATGCTTGGTTAGACAGAGTTTTTCCTCCACCCTGTTCCTCCTGTCCCACCAACACTCTGGGTAGAAGCTTCTCTGCACTGGGAAGGGAGTGCACAGAATTCACAAGCAAGTGTGGGAACTGGTCGCTGGAAAGTGCCTGTGAAGTAAGCACTTCCAGACTTCCAGACAGTCCTCTCTAGGCCAAACCCTAGGAGGCACATCTGAGCATAGATGAAGGCACTTGGCTTCAATTCTTGGAAGAAATTTGGATAAACATTAATTCTTATCACAATCCTTCACACTTAGGCAAGGAGGTAACTTAGGGCCAAGATAAGAAGGACAGAGCCACAGATCCTGGACTGACAGTTTGAGATTAAAACGCGAAGAGGACAATTCAGTGAATAGTACAGGACTAAATGCTTTTTCTAACCCCTGTGTCCCTTAACCTATGCCCTGCTCCTAAACTCCCCATCTTTACCTTGGCTTAGCATTTTCCAAACTTTAGACATCTGGAAAAACTCTGGGTAAGGTGCTAAGTCACATTTCTTGAACATTTGAATTTGTGACATGAGAATTGTATCATTACATGTAGTATAAGAGCGTCATAGGATAGTTTTCCATATAATAATTAATTGAAATATTTCAGCAGGAATTATTGATCATAAAACATTCTGTAGGATTACACCTTTTAAGAATTTTACTTTAGATCATACCTTCTCAATAAAATTGTACAGGTTCACTCTTTCTTTCTTTCTTTTTTTTTTTTTTTTAGTTGGAGTCTCACTCTGTCGCCCACACTGGAGTGCAGTGGCTACTCCCGGCCACTGCAACCTCGACCTGCTGGGCTCCGGTGATCCTTCCACCTCAGCCTTCTGAGTAGCTGGAATTACAGGCATGCGCTACCACGCCTGGCTGATTTTTCGATTTATTGTAGAGATGAGGTCTCGCTGCCCAGGCGGGTCTCGAACCCGCGGGCTCAGGCAATTCATTCACCTCAGCCTCCCAAATGGCGTGGGATTACAGGCTGAGCCACCGAGCCAGGCTGGGTTCACTATTTCTAACCAATCCAGAGACATATGATAAGTTTGCCAATCAATGAGAGATTTTTGTAGCTTCAAAGATTCAACTTCAACTTAAATGTTATTTTTATAAAAATTAATAATAATAACTTTTTGCATTAGGCTTACTTATACTATCTGTGTTATGAAATTGTTAATTGGTAACCAAAGGTAGATTAATAAAATGAATTAGAGTCAACAACATGAAATGATGCTTATTACCTGCAAAAACAATCAATTGTTAGATTCTCCATAATAAAATAGGGTATAACCTAATTTTGTCAATATTAAAATGGAGTTATCAACTAAGCAAACATCTGGTTAATGAATAAACTGATATATGATTAAGCTAACGCTTTGAATACTATGCTATATTAGATAAGTGTGTAAAAAACAGAATGTGTCATCCTTATCCCAGGATAAAGGGCTATTTAATTTATTAACTTAATCATTTGCAAATTCAGTACATGCTTTTGAGTTTTGTTTTAAATGTGCCAGAAGTTGTAAAGCTCTTGGAATTCAGTAATAAAAAATATAATATTTGATCACAAAGAGATAACACATTAATGTGGTGTTTTCATTGAGCTTCAACTTTTTTAGAAAGTTCCAAGCAGGGTAACTGATCTCAAACCAGGCGAAGTGGGGACAAAAGGAAGCCCCAAAACTTTACCTGTATGATAATCACTTGTATACCTAATCCTGAAGAGTATATCACATCTTTAAAATAATAAAATAAAGAAAAAAGTCCCAAGCAAATACACGCACACATACGAATAACACGCATACTGGCATATTAAAGTCTCTGTGAAGGCTTGGGGAAAATAACCTGAAAGCTTTTAAACTTGCTTAACACAGTGTTTCCAAACTTTTATTGAATTTTCTGACCCTGCCCCTTCACCTTCACCTAGGTATTAGTGTCCCCTCTTGAAACTTTGGGAAAGGTTGGCTTAGTGAATTCTAAATAAAGAAATTTCTTGAATGTAAATAAGAGTATTTCTTCCAGCTATAGTCATTTAATATAAATTTCTCATAAGTATATCAAACTTCTTTCCTGATGTACTTAAATGTCAATAAACTTCTGACTTCAATTTGATAGATAATTATATTCATTTGTCCACAAAATATATTCACTAACATAAAGGGTTCTAGGCAAATAGCCAAGATTGCTAAACTTGCTGAATAGTCTCTCACAAAAAAAATTGGCAAATTGGCATTATGATATATAAATCAGTCCTCTAGGTTTGACCAGTGGGGAACAATGCAAACTGTCTCTTGACAATTGAATATTCCCTAAGCTAGCTGACAATACTGAGTTTCTGAAACTGCAAAGCGGAAGGCAGGACACCAGTTTCATACCTCATGTGTGGACACCAGGAAGGGCTTTGGCAGTAGGTCTCATGGCTTCTGTGATACCATGCACCCCTTTCTCTCTCTCTCTCTCTCTCTCTCTCTCTCTCTCTCTCTCTCTCTCTCTCTCTCTCTCTCTCTCTCTCTCACACACACACACACACAATTATTTGAATAAATGATCCAATTAGTGAATAATTGTCACTTACAAGCAATATAATATGGATATCCATTCACAATGAAGATAGAATTAGTAACACCATATTTCCATGAATTTAAAGGTAATGAATAGAAGAAAAGAGGTTAAGTAAAAGGGAAATAGTCATTGAGTTTCCATACTTCTATATGAAACACAGCAAACATACTAGATGGAAGTCAAATCTTCCATAGATAAGTTTTATTGAAGCATGTTTTGTGTTAAAATTTAAGAAATTAAACCACTTTAAAGAAGGCCTGGGTCTCTAGTTCACCACTGAACCCGCCATTTCTTATTATCTATGCCCAGATACTGGTCTCATCTATGTTGTCTGCCAGTGAATCAAAGATTTAAATTTAAATTTTTATTGGTAAGCCCTGCTGCAATTAAATAAATTTCATACAAGATTAAAAAAAAAGATTTATTATTTAAATGTTGCTAAGAGAAGCAATATAATAGATGAAACTGTTATTTTGTTTGGTAATTTAGTATAACATAATCTAAGCGAATTTTGAAAATATTCCGGTTATACATCTGTTTTTAAGTTTCCCCTCCTTAGCAAAAGCAACCAAGCTGAAATATTAAGAACTTGTATGAACTGTAAGAGAATACTATCTAAATCTCTCTTAATGCAGAGACTGGAAGAGTATTTATACTGCATGGAATGTGTTTGCATAGCAACTACAGAATAAGCACTATCAATCTTTTAGCCTACTTGAAATATAATTTATTGAGTTTCAAAATAAATAAGTTATTTCACAATGCAAATACTAGCTGTTTTGTTAGGTCTAAATCAGACAAATTAAATCATATGAGTCACCAAAACAGAAAAAAATAAACATCTGTATTTTAATTGTAATCAGCTCTGGATTGCAGTGCTAAACAATTAGAGATCATTATACTATATTAAAACATCAGTGGGAGAGTGTCAAAAATGATGAGTGTTCCATGTTCACAAAAGGGTCTGCCTGTGGCATGCTGTGTATTTTTGTGAATCATTTATCTTCTGGTTTAAATCTGTCATAGTATGAAACATTACAAATGTGATTCTGTATGACAGAATAATGAAATACTAAAAAGACTGTATATAATGACTTCTTCATAAAAAAGTTTTCCAGAAAAGTAATGCATATATACAAAGAATTGTGCTGTTTTTTTCTTTTCATTATTTCAAATATTCTTCTATATCAAGTTCTTAAAGGGAAAACTAAAAATTTCATAGTGAGTCTTTACAGGAAATGTTTACCACTGGTATATAAATATTCAGATTAATTCAAGTAATTATTTTGCACCTAAATACCAGTAGGGAAGTAGAATAGAAAATTAATTTTCTAGCATTTGTAATAAATTTAAAATGTGAAATGCTCTTGGAAGTATCTATAATACTTTAATGATAACTGTAAGAAAGGTAAAAATGACCATCAAGGATTTTTTAATGCATTAAAAAGGAGAAGAGAAGAAAAAAATCACATTTTAAAAAGAAAAATGTAGCATATTATTATTATATAACATTTACTTTTCCAGACATATAAGAATTTCAGAATTTAGGTTAAATTTATAGTTATCTTTGGAATTTACTGAAATTACACCAATTCATGTATTTCCATGAGCAGACTTCTGCATTTCAGAAAGGTTGCTGAATTTGTTGATTTCCCTACACTTTACTCTTCTAGCTTTCAGTAGCATAACTCTTTAAACTCAAAAGTGGATTTCACATATTTTTTTGAACTGGGCAGGTCCTTGAAACTGAGATTTTCACTTTATTCATCAAGAAAATGAGGACCAGAAAGCTTAAATAACTTGTATCAAGTCACATGGTCAATTAGAAGCAAATAAAGAACTGTCATCCAGACCTTGGGGCTCCCCCTGTTCCCCTTATTTTCTTCTATTCCATGGTTACTGTTCAATCTTCTCTTCAGTCAGTTTATGACTGCTACTATTATTGACTTTATAACTTTGAACATTATTTCAAAATAATTCTTCAGCAGCCTGATGCTAACGGCAATTAAATAGCCTGATAGAAAAACTGCTGAATTTATCATTTGGTAAAATGAAGCAAAAATAAAAACAAACATAAATTGGAATTTTACTAATATGTTGAAACATCATAATCACTACTTAAATTGTAAAATGTGAGACTTCTGGCAAGATGGAGATGCAGCAGCATGGTCTGTGAAACCCTCTGTGAAAGAGAACACTCATAAAGACCCTAGCTCTCTCCCAAGGGCTGTAGCTCCCATCTTCCGCAACCTGCTCTTCACAGGGAGCTCAGCTGCCACCATCACTACTCAGATATCATGGTGGTCTGGGCTGCTCCTGCAGTCGCGGATGGTGCTGCTGCGGTCATTCCCAGCTCATGCTTGAAGCAACCCACAACTTCAGACAGTGAAGCCCCCGCAAGTAGGATCTTCTGAGATCGCTGCTGCCCAGCTGCTGCTGCCACTGCCACACCACACCCCTATCCCGGAGACAGGCCTGTGGAACTGCCCTGCATATAGGGAAGTTGCCTCCGCAGCTCACGGATCCGCAACCAGCTCACTCCCCTCTGGACTACAGCCATAAGATAGCACCACCTGCTGGGGGTCCAAGGTAACAACATCAAAACGGGAATGGCAGAGGCTTATCGCTCTTGACAAATAGAAAAAGCCAGATCTCAGTAATAGACTGGGCAGGGGGCCCATATCTGAACTGTTCCTCACAGCAGACCAGGGGCAACTGGCCCTAACTGTGAACAATTCTACCAGCCTGCAAAGACAGCTAGAAATCAGAGCTGAAAGGACATTGGACTTAAAGGAAAAGTCTCAGAGTGTGCTTGGTTGGTTCTGTTACTCTACTGACTTTAATCTATCCCTTTTCCCTCTTAAGAGATTGAACAAACAGAAGTAAAAGAAACCCCTCCACCCCTGAATAACAGAATTAAAGAAGATGAGGAAGTGGAGGGAAGGGAAAAGTAGGAAGGAAAAATCTGCACAAATGAAGAAAAACCAAAAGAAGAATATAGGGCTCACACAGACCCCTGGGGAGTCAGACACTGAGAAAACAGACTTCGGAACACAAGCAATGAAGAGCCCACAGAATGACTGGTCACAAGCAACAAACCCAGACATCAAGGCATTAATAGAGAGAATTAAAAAGATTGAGGAGAGACAAGAGGAAAATAGGAAGAAGCTGATGACAGAAGTAACAGCAGTAAAGAGAACTACTGTGATGGAAATAAAAACAAACTAATAAGCATGGAAAGCAAAATTAGCCAAGCAGAAGAAAGAATCTCAGAACTTGAAGACCAAAATACAGAACTAACCCAAAATGTCAAAAACATAGAAAAGAAGCTTTAAAAGTGAGAACAAAACCTTCAGGAGATGAATGATTATTTCAAGAGACCCAATCTAAGAGTAATTGACCTTCCTGAGGCAGAGAGAGAGTCAGAGGTCACAATGGAACAAAGATTTCATGAAATCATTCAAGAAAACTTCCCTCATCTCATCAGTGATGCAAAAATTCAAACACAAGAGATTCAGAGAACCCCTGCAAGACAACAAATGAAAAGACCAACTCCCAGACACATAATAATTTGCCTAAACAAAGTAACTATAAAAGAAAAAATCCTAAAAGCAACAAGAGAAAAAGGCCAGAATACCTACCAGGGAAGACCAATTAGAATAGCAGCAGATTTATCTACATAAACTCTCCAGGCTAGGAGAACCTGGAGCCCTATCTTCAAAGTTCTAAAAGATAAGCAATTTCAACCAAGAATAACCTACCCAGCCAAGTTAAACTTCATTAGTGAGGGACAACTGAAATGTTTTCCAGATATCCAATCCCTAAGAACCTACGCTGCCACCAGACCACCTCTACAAGAAACACTTAAGAAAGTACTGAACACAGAAGAAAAGGAAAAAAGAACAACAACTTTCTTCACAACAGTACAGGCAAAAAATTAAAAACACACACGAACCAACTCCAAAACCAAAAGAAAGACAGCAAACAAACAGGTACAACAACGCTGTAAGAAACTTATGACAGGGATCAACTCTTGCATTTCAATAATTAGCCTAAATGTGAATGGACTAAATGTACCACTGAAAAGACATAGACTGGCAAAATGGATAAAATATCACCAGGCAACAATCTATTGCCTTCAAAAGACTCACTTCACTAGAAAGAACACTCACAGACTCAAAGTAAGAGGATGGGAAACAAACTTTCAGGCAAACGGAACACAAAAGAAAGGAGGAGTAGCAATCTTAATTTCAGACAAAATACCCTTCAAGCTATTAAAAATTTAAAAAGATACAGAAGGTCACTACATAAAGATAAAAGGTTGAATCCGTCAACAAGAAATATTCATCTTAAACATATATTCACCCAACATAGGAGTGCCAACTTTCATAAAGCAGCTTCTAGGTAACTAAAAAAAGATATCGACTCCAACACTATCATAGCTGGGGACTTCAACACCCCACTCACAACCCTAGACAGATCATCAAGACAAAAAATCAGCAATGAGATCCGAAACCTTAATGTGACTCTTGACCAAATGGACTTAACTGATACCTACAGAACACTCCATCCAAAGACCACAGAATATACATACTACTCATCACCGCATGGAACATATTCTAAGATCTACCATGCAATTGGCCATAAATCAAGCATAAGCAAATTTAAAAGGACTGAAATTCTACCATGCACGTTCTCGGACCACAGTGGAATAAAAATAAACGTTGACACCAACAAAGTGCCCCCAAAACTCACAAGGACATGGACACTAAACAGCATGATGCTAAACAACTCCTGGGTCAGTGATGAAATCAAAACAGAGATCAAAAGATACCTGGAAACAAATGAAAATGAAGAAACATCTTACCAAAATTTCTGGGACGCCATGAAAACTGTAGGAAGAGGGGAAATTATATCCCTACAAATGCACATGAAGAAAATGGAAGGGTCACAAATTAATAGCCTAACAAGCCACCTAAGGAAGCTGAAAAAGCAAGACCACTAAAATCCTAACTTCAGCAGAAGAATCCAGATCACCAAAATAAAAGCCCAAATCCAGGACATAGAAGACAAAAAGATAATACAAAAAAATCAATGAAACAAAAAGCTGGGTCTTCGAAGGGATAAACTAGATCGATGGTCCCCTAGCTAGAATGACCAAGAAAAAGAGATAAAAAACCCAAATAAACACAATCAGAAACACAAAAGATGAAGTCACATCTGACCCTGAAGAAATACAAAAGATCATTACAGACTACTATGTACACTTGTATGGAAACAAACTTGAAAACCTTAAGGAATTGGAGGACTTTCTGACGCACACAACCTGCCTAGGTTGAAACAAGAAGAAATTGAGACCCTAAATAGACCAATAACAATCAAGGAAATTGACTATGTAATAAGAAAACTACCTACAAAAAAAACACCCTGGTCCAGATTGCTTTCCAGCAGAATTCTACAAGACATTTAAGGAGGAACTGATACCAATCCTACTGAAGGTATTCCATGTGATTGAAAAAGATGGAACTCTCCCCAAATCATTTTACGAAGCTAACATCACGTTGATACCCAAGTCAGGTAAAGATCCAACAAAGATTTAGAACTACAGGCCAATATCTTTGATTAACATAGACACTAAAATTCTCAACAAGATCCTAGCAAACTGGATTCAACAACACATCTCAAAAATCATCCATCATGACCAAGTAGGCTTCATCCCTGGGATGCAAGGCTGGTTCAACATTTGTAAAATCATAAATGTAATTAAATACATCAACAGATGTCAAAACAAAAACCACATGATTATATCATTAGATGGAGAAAATCCAGCACCCCTTCTTGATAAAAACCCTTGAACATCTAGGCATACAGGGAACATACCTCAAAGTAGTAAAAGCCATCTACGAGAAACCCACAGTCAGCATACTCCTAAACAGAAAAAAATTGGAACCATTTCCCCTGAAAACTGGAACAAGACAAGGATGCCCACTCTCACCCCTCCTGTTCAATATAGTATTAGAAGTCTTGGCTAGAGCAATCAGAGAAGAGAAGGCAGTCAGGGGTATCCACATAGGAAAAGAGGAAGTCATGTTATCTCTCTTTGCAGATGACATGATCGTGTACCTTGAAAACCCAAGAGAATCTGTCAAAAACCTCCTTACACTGATAAAGGACTTTGGCAAAGTCTCAGGATATAAAATAAATGTGCAAAAGACAATCACATTTCTTTACACCAATAATAAACAAACAGAAACCCAAATAAAAAGCATAATTCCATTCACAATAGCCACACAAAAAATGAAATACCTTGGCATCTTCCTAACCAGAGATGTGAAAGACCTTTACAATGAAAACTACAAAACACTGCTCAAAGAAATCAAAGATGACACAAACAAGTGGAAAAATATCTCATGCTTATGGATTCAAAGAATCAACATTGTGAAGATGTCCATCCTACCTAAGGCAATCTACAGATTTAATGCAATACCCATCAAATTACCAGCAACATTCTTCTCAGACCTAGAAAAAACATACAGGAATTCACATGGAAACACAAACGACCGAAAATAGCCAGAACAATCCTCAACAACAACAAAAAAAGCAGGCGGTATCACATTATCAGACTTCAAAGTTTACTATAAAGCTACGATAATCAAAACAGCTTGGTATTGGTACAAAAACAGGCATATAGACCAAATGGAATAGAATTGAGATTCCAGAAGCTAAACCTCAATTTCTCAACCAACTCATTTTTGACAAAGCTTCCACCATCTACCACTGGGGAAAGGAGAACCTATTCAGTAAATGATGCTGGGAAAACTGACTGACCACAAGCAGAAGACTCAAACAAGACCCCTATCTGTCCCCATACACAAAAATTAACTCTAAATGGATCAGAGACCTAAATGTAAAACCTCAAACCATAAGAACCTTAGAAAATGCAGGACATACCCTTATGGAAATTGGAGCTAGCATCCAATTCCTGAACAAAATCCGAAGACCACAGGCCATAATAGATAAGATAAACAACTGGGACCTCATTAAACTGACAAGCTTCTACAAAGCCAAAGAAACCATCAAGAGTGTAGGGAGACCACCCACAGACTGAGAAAAAGTATTTGGCAACTCCAGGTCTGACAAAGGTTTGACATCTTGGTTCTACAAGGAACTCAAATGCCCTGAGAGGAAAAAAGCAAACAACCCCATTATAAAGTGGGCAAAAGATATGAACAGACACTTCTCAAAGGAAGACATCCAAGCAGCCAACCGACACATGAAGAAATGTTCAACCTCACTAATCATCAAGGAGATGCAAATTAAAACCACACTGAGATACCACGTAACTCCAGTCAGAATAGCCATTATCAATAACTCAAAAAATAACAGTTACTAGAGAGGGTGTGGGGAAAAAGGAACACTTCTACACTGTTGGTGGGAGTGCAAACTAGTGCAACCTCTGTGGAAAGCACTGTGGCGATTCCTAAAAACTCTAAATATCTACCTCCCATATGACTCTGCAATCCCCCTACAGGGAATATACCCTGAAGAACACAAATCACTCTATCAAAAAGATTCCTGCACACGAATGTTTATTGCAGTATTGTTCACAATAGCAAGAACCTGGAACCAACCATGCTATTCATCAAAAGAGGACTGGATTAAAAAATGTGGTACATATACACGATGGAATACTATGCAGCCACAAAAAAGAACAAAATCATGAATTTCACAGCAACCTGGATGGAATTAGAGTCTATAATACTGAGTGATCTCTCACCGAAACAAAGATCTAAGTATCACATGTTCTCACTCATATAGTGGACCTTGAACATCTACCATAATACTATAAAAAGAGGAATGACAGTGGTGGGAAACTATGGGAAGGGTAGGGAGAGGAAGGGAGGTGGGACTAATGGTAGTCAATATCTGTTTGGGGATGGGGAGACACCCCTTATTAACAAGTGTGACTGAATGATGCACATTTGTATACCTAACCCTTAACTGTACCCCACAATTTTATAATAAAAAGTATGTTTAAAAAATTGTAAAATGCATAGCTTTATGTTCCTATATCATTTTTCTTGTAAATTATTAAGCATAATTTGTTATCTATAGCTGCCCTAAAATGGAAGAAATGTGAAACATCAACATTGACATTTATTACACGATGAATATGAAGAGACATTCATCATGTGAGCCTAATAGATCATTTGACAGTTATTTTGAAAATTCCAGCTAATTGCCTTCTAGAACATATTGTTGCAGGAATTTTTAACTGCGCTTTCAGCTTAGATTCTTGAGTTCTTGTCACCTGATTAAGAAAATTAAAGAATGCGAATGCCAAAGGATGATGAAAGGAGAAGTTTATTAAGCAACAGAACGCTTTTAAGAAGAGAGGAGGCCCCAAATGGGTTGCCTGCAGTGGGGGAGTGTTCTGAGTTTCTCTCTCTTCTAGGAGTATTCTCATCTGCACCTTACCCACCTCTCAACCTCCCTATAGTTTTCTGGCCCTGGCCTCTACCAGGTATGCATGCCCTTGTCCAAAGTTACTCCATCTTGATTATTACCCATAAATACCATAGAAAAGCCCATGGAGGGAAGTAAAACCTTCATGCTAATGTCATGCTAATGATATTATTATAAGCTTAGGTCAAGTTAGGATACTTAATTAAGCTATTGCACCTGTGTCCAAATGGCAACAAGTTCCTTTGAACAAAACATCCTGGCTTAAGAGGATGTTGTTAACCACATTAACCACATTTTCCATTGCAATTATATAACAGGGGCAGTGCAGGGGCGTTTCCACAGGTGCTACTTCTCCTCAAGATCCCCCCATCTACCTGCCTAGCCAGCTTCTGGCTACCCCCTCTCTCCATAGTATAATCAGTTTCTTGCAAGCTGAAAGGAAATAATTTTGTTTAAAGTGAAAAAAAATGCAATAACTATAGAAAGATACAATATATATGACATATAGTTATATATAATATATGATACATATATATTGCAACTTATATTAATGAGTCTGAAATCATTTTTTAAAAAATTTAAATTTTAGATTTAAGGGATACAAGTTTATTATTTTATTACATGGGCTATTGTGTACTGGTGGGAATTGGACATCTGGTGTCCTCAGTGCCCAAATAATGAACATTGTACCTGACAGGTAGTTTCTGAAACATTGCCCCTCTCTTTGCCTCCCCAATTTTAGTGTCCCCAGTGTCTATTATTTCCATCTTCATGTCCATTTTGCTGCTACATATAAGTGAAAACATGCGGTGTTTGGTTTTCTGTTGAAAAGTCTGAGTCATGTTTGATATTTGATTGCTGGCAGCTTTCAAGCACATCTTTTCTCCCTCCTCACTGCCCTGTATCTGGGCAAGCTGATTTGAATGTCTGAGTATTCTCTCTGGCACCAGTGGGAAATTTAAATTATGCAAGTGCTGACCTGCACACAGCAGTTCTCACCTCACTGCTATCCCATAACCACAATAAAACTCTAAAATCAAACTCCTTCCCTGTTGCCTCATGCTTTTTTAGACTTGTCTGGAAGTTTGCCCTGGTCTGCTCAGAAAGCCTCATTATGTGAGTAACAAAGCTTTTCCTACCCCCTTGGTGCTTGTGTGATGCTATCTGTCTTGAAATCCAAACCAACTATAGGGTGACCACAACAACTGATGCAGTGATAGGGAGTCGAGATGATGACTATGGATGTCTTTCTTCTCTTGTTTTGCCTTGGCAACTCTCTCTGCTACCTGCTGGTAAACTTGCACTCTGAGCCACCCTGCTTTGTGCAGCATTTGTGGAGTTCTACCGAATCTCCATCATAGATTTAGTCCAACTGCATCAGAAGTGTTAATAATTGGAATTTAGAATCACGAGTTAGCTTCTCATTAAAATAACCCTGGGTTGTGTGTTGTAGCCTGGACTATCTCTGTGTTTCATATTGAGTCATATATCTGGATTTCAGCATAAACCGTGACTAATGGAGGAACATTAGTTAGAGGAACAACTCATACTTACCTTGTGACTGTTAGTTGTATGTCAACCAGGCCCTAGCCCCTCTTCTAGAGAAAAATGCAGGGAAAACTTTGATACCCTGTGGAATGTATGGGATCATTGGGTGATGATTGTGAGAAAGAGCAGTTACCATGTGCTGCCATCTAAAATAAAAGTAGGTGACTCACTAAGATCCTACAAAATGCCTTTGCTAATACTGCTATTAAGGCCTCTATTGTAACAAAGATCCTGGTCTTCCAGCTTATAAAGGAAAACACTCATGGCATCTATGTGTCCTAAGGAGTTGATGCAAAATCAATACAAATCCAGGGTTCTTAGACCCTATAAAGCAATCATTGTCCCTAATGTTACTGATTGGAAACACTTTGGAGGAAGAAATTTCTATGAGTAATGTAAAGAGAACTCCTCCACTCTGGAGTATATGTAGTAACCACCAAAACAAAACCAAAACAACAACAAACTAGAAACAGGAAAGGAAATAGAAAACAAGAAAAAGAGAACAATCCAATGTGTGACCCAGTGAGAAATAAAAAATTTGCAGAATAATTTATAAAGTAAAAATATAAAAGGTTACAACTGTTTTTTGTATCTCTACACAATGGGTTCTAAATTAACGTTAATGTCTCTTGAAATGCACTAATTGGCAAACTTTCATGACTCTAATCAATACAGAGACTCAGATTACAGTTTTACCTAGGGATCCCACTAAATTTAAGCAAGGTACACCCTATAATCTAAAGGAGTTTAATCAATACAGAAACTCAGATTGCAGTTATTCCTGGGGAACCTACTAAATTTAAGCAAGGTACATCCTATAATCTGAAGGAGTTATGAAATATAAAATAGTGAAGAAGTGTAACTCATCTTAATCATCAGAATCACTGCCTTGCCTAAATATTCTATGGTGGTCATGGAGAATGGACCAAAGAAGCAAAAAAGTTAAAAAAAAGTCTTTGATACTTACAATAGGCTTGACAAATTAAAACTCCATGGACTTTTACCCTCAGTTAAAAGCTAGTTAAAATGCCCCGATGTAAAATAATATAGGGCCTTCATAGATGGAAACCTATTATAGAAGAATTATTTAAAGACGGAAAAAGTGATTATCCCCACAATTTCTCCATTTAATAACCTGATTTCGAGCTTCTTAAACCTGGAAAACTTATGGCACCTTACAATATGTTTCTGCAATCTTTTTTTTCTGTGTTCTCACACATTAAGGACCCATAATCAATACTACTGAAATTACTAACTCCGTCCTATCATCAGATAGTAAATACTTTGCTGTTATTGATTTGGATCATATGTTCTATTTAGTGCTATTTCTTTTTTTTTTTTTTTGAGTTGGAGTCTCACTTTGTCACCCAGACTGGAGTGCAGTGGCAGCTCCCGGCCACCGCAGCCTCGACCTGCTGGGCTCTGGCGATCCTTCCGCCTCAACCTTCCAAGTAGCCGGAATTACAGGCATGCGCTACCACACCCGGCTGATTTTCAAACATTTATTATAGAGATGAAGTCTCGCTGTCCAGGCGGGTCTCGAGCCCGCGGGCTCAGGCAATCCACTCACCTCCGCCTTCCAAAGGCACGGAATTACAGGCTGAGCCACTGAGCCAGGCTTGTTTAGTGCTATTTCAAAAACCTCTTAGCCTTTATCTTCAATGTGATACTACACTTATTGTCCTCAGCTCTCAGCTTGAGACAGCTCTACCTGGCTTTCACTTGGCTTTATCTCAGGTTTCATGGAATCTTCAACAGTCTTTGAAATGCATGCAAGGGAAAGGGATAGATTCTCTTCAACCAAATGACCAAAACATGATGAAACCTAATTCTAGAAATTTGACCCCAAAATTAAATAATATAATCATAAGCACATATGATAATCGTATTTCCCTTCTCTAAAATGATCAACACAAAAAATAGGGACATCCTTTCTTACAGGCACAAAAATAACATGCTCATTAAAGCAACTATCAATTTGAAAAATAAAAGAGATCCCTTTTCTTTTCCATTGCTCCAAATATAAGTAATGACAAATTGAAAATGCAAATTTTAAATAAACACAAGTGCAAATTTTAAATAAACACAAATTTTATAAACATTTGTCACTGAAAGATAAATTCAGTGGTTAGATAAGAGTAACCATTGATTTTGATGCAATTGTACTGTTAAAAAAGAAGAGTCATGAGTTTTAAATATAAAATATAAAAAAGTTTTTATTTATCTTCTTTAGTATTCATTCACTACTGAAAATTTTGTACCAGGAAAAATAAAATGTCAATAAAATGATTTACTTACCTAGTGAGCAAAAAAACTTTTAAAAAAACAATTTGTTACCAAAACATGGTGGAAATTAATGACAAGAAGTTAAGTATAAATATGGGTAGCTACAATATACATTATGTAAATGATGCTGAATCATTTTTAAAACACAGACCTAAGATCAAAAGGCAAGTGGTTAAAATATGTGTGAGTTTAAAGCAGAATATACAAGAGCAAAAGAATTGTTGTAATTTTTTTTTTTTTTGAGTTGGAGTCTCACTCTGTTGCCCAGACAGGAATGCAGTGGCATGCTCCCGGCCACCGCAGCCTCGATCCTTCCACCTCAGCCTTCCAAGTACCTAGAACTATAGGCACACGGTACCACACCCGGCTAATTTTTGGTTTATTGTAGAGACAAGGTCTCACCAAGTTGCCCAGGCAGGTCTCGAACCTGCGGGCTCAATCTACTCGTCTCAGTCTACCAAAGTGCTGGAATTACAGGCTGAGCCACTGAGCCCGGCTGTTGCCATTTTTAACGTAAAAAATGATAATAGTTAAACTTTACATATGCAAGTCAAAACTACATTAGCATATATTAAAGTGCAGATACTTAACAGAAAAACATGTATCTGTACATTTAGAGATAACACATGTGCATCTTAGTTTCAATCTATTGTTTTTGTTTTTATTTTCTAAATTCTGAGGAGAACTTAAATTTTCAGATTACTTTTACAGTCTAACAGTTTATGCAGAAATGTGAAAGATGTAATGCAAAAGTAAATTGCACTTAGCGGCCAGTATGTAATTACCTATCAGTCCAAAAGAAAATGCTAAGTTCAATGAATATAATAAAAATGAATGAGATAGTTGTTACTTATCAGTTTTAATATACTATTAAAAAGCATAAAATAAAAATGTATTAAATATATAATACAATATATATAAATATAATAACATTTTAATATCCTATATTGTAAGTAATGTCATAAGGAAAGATGTTTGTAGATTGACTAGAAGAAAAAAACTGCAATGAGAGATAGTAAAAATAGAGGTACATATACACAATGGAATATTATGCAGTCATAAAGAAGGACACACATGAACTTTGCAGCAACTTGGATGGATTTAGAGTCTATCATACTCAATGATCTATCACAGAAACAAAGAACAGAGTACCAAATGTTCTTACTCATAAGCGGACCTTGAACAATTATGATACCATAAGAAAGGGAATGGCAGCAGTGGGAAACTGTCAGGGGTTGGGAGTGGGATTGGCAGTTGAGAGAGACTGCTAAGGGGGGGAGGGGCATACCTCATCAACAAGGGTACCTGCATAATCAATGTTTGTATACCTAACCCTGAATTGTACCCCACATCTTTATAATAATAATTTAAAAAAACCTCAAAATGAAAAAAGGAAAAGATAGTGGTTGTGAATAAGAAACAAGTATAAAATATGTGAAAGTAGGAAGGAAGTTCAAATTGGGGACAGCTACTTTCTTTCTTTAAAAAGTTTCTCCGACAACAATACAAAAAAGATTTTAGAGCCAGGCTCGGTGGCTCAACCTGTAATGCCGCGCCTTTGGTAGGCTGAGGTGAGTGGATTGCCTGAGCCCGCGGGCAATTTGGCGGGACCTCATTTCCACAATAAATCATAAACTAGCTGGGCGTGGTAGCACATGCCTGTAATTCCGGCTACTTGGAAGGCTGAGGCAGAAGGATCGCCGGAGCCCGGCAGGTCGGTAGCCGGGAGCAGTCACTGCGCTCCAGTCTGGGCGACAGAGTGAGACTCTAACTCAAAAAACAAAAAAAAGATTTTAGCAACTCTATCTGCCACTGTCACAGAGTAGACTAGACAGACAATAACTTCAGGTGATTTAAGGATTTGTAAACTTGAATCTTGGGCAACTAAGAGAAGGCACCAATAACAAAAGATAGACAAGAACATAGATTAATTGGGCAAACAGAAGAAGGTTTTTATGCCCATTTCCAATATTCCATAGGTGAAAACTAGTTTTGGGAAAGAATAAGCTACACTAACAAATATGCCTTCAGAATGGGTCTTCTGGGAAGTGGAACTATCTGGGAGGCCAAACATGAAACTGTTCTGGATATTCTCAAGATGTTTTCCATGCTGGAATTCTCCGAATCTAAATGTCAGTTTGCAGTCTACACAGTTAATATTTGATATAAGCCTTCTAGAGCAATTATGTTACGATCTTCCTCATAAAATTGTGATAATATAGTTTATCCTCTATGGTAGATTGAACAGTATTCCCCAAAATTCATGCCCATCTAGAAGTTTGGAACGTTACTGTATTTGGAAACAAGGTTTTTGCACATGTAATTAGCCAAGGATCAAGATGAGATCATCCCGGATTAGAGTGAATCCCAATTCCAATAAATAGTGCCTATAAGGAGAGGAGAGGACAGAATCAGACAGACAGATAAATCAGATAAATAGATCTTGTGGAGATGGAGCCAGAGACTGAAGCAGCTATAAGTCTAAGAACCTCAAAGGTTGCTGGGAGCCACAAGAAGCTAGGAAGAAGTAAGGAAAGATGCTTCCTTAGTGTCCACAGAGAGAGTTACATTATATAACTATTTGATTTATAAGAGTTCAATTCTATACCAGACAAAAATAATTTGGTATCACATGACCTGTAAGAAATACAACTAGCTCATCTGGAATTATCTGAAGAAAGTATCTCTGTTCTTATCTTGAAGGAAAAATGTCGTGTTAGACTTATTCAGAGGCAATATGGCATATGAGGTTTTGGGAGGCTGAGGTGAGTGGATTGCCTGAGCCCGCGGTTTCGAGACCGGCCTGGGCAGGCGAGACCTCATCTCTACAATAAAAAAAAAAAAATCAGCCGGGCGTGGTAGCGCATGCCTGTAATTCCGGCCACTTGGAAGGTTGAGGCGAAAGGATCACTGGAGACCAGCAGGTCGAGGCTGCGGTGGCCGGGAGTGGCCACTGTACTCCAGTCTGGGCGACAAAGTAAGACTCCAACTCAAGAAAAGAAAAGAAAAGAAAAGAAAAAAGAATTATGTCAGTTACACTGTCAGCTACCATGTAACATTTTTGGCTTCTGTGTAGCATAAACCGCTCTAGTAAAGGGAGGACACAAAAGGCAAAACAACAACAAAAACAACAAAAAAAAAAACAATTAAGTGGAAGATATTTTCCATTCTAAACTGTCATTCTCCTCACTTACTATCAAAGAGCTCAACTCTGATTCAACAAATCAATATGCTAGGGGGAAATATACTTTGCAGAGTATAGAAACAGACACTTTCCTAATGCTGGCATCATCACTCTACATCAATATAAAAATAAAAGATTCAGTACTTCACTTCTGATGACAATGCTCTCAAGTAAGGTGAGGATCTTTGACTTGTTTCAGAGGGAAGAAAAGGAAGATATATAGATAGTATCTGGTTATAAGACATTGGACTGGAGCATCAGCTTATTTCATATATCAGCAGTAGCAATGTTAAATCAAGATATTATCCAACAATCTCTAATGATAAAATTCATATCCTTTAGCTGAAATACTGAGTCATCCAGACCCAGACATTCATTACAGCTATAGCAAATCCTTTACCATGTAGCCATGCTATGTATCCGAATTCTAGAAATCTATGAAATTTCATCCTCTCCCACCCTTTATTACTCACTAAACTTCCTTTGTCTACTATCCATCTATGAACACAGCTTAACCTGTGTTAAATCCAGCTGAATCTCAGATTTAAAATCTTTAGAAGCCAGATAAGTGACGTCTAAGACTTGTGATCAGG
Organism: Carlito syrichta; assembly: GCF_000164805.1. Classification (NCBI taxonomy): domain Eukaryota; kingdom Metazoa; phylum Chordata; class Mammalia; order Primates; family Tarsiidae; genus Carlito; species Carlito syrichta. The sequence goes on along the minus strand of NW_007260278.1, from coordinate 302,608 downwards.
GAGATGTGAAGGCAGCAAAGGACACATTGTCTTCTTAGTGCTGATGCAGAACAACAGATTGTCAAGTAGACAACATGAGCTGAAATGTCCTTTGCTGTCTTTTATATTCATTGCTATCCCAGAAACTAGATGGTTAAACCCCAAATCTCCTCATTCTGGAAAGGTGTTAATAAACTATAAAACTAATATGATTATTTTGTAAACACTTTGTTATTGTTGTAATAGTTCTATATTTTACTTTATATATGTCTTGCAGAACAGACTTGGCCTTATGCTTTGTTAATTTCCCATTTTATAGAATTCCAATATAAAGGCACTTGCAAGGTTACTGGATATACTTATTTTTAAAAATTAAAAACAATCCTGTTTTCATTTTTATATTGTTGTTCACCTGTGAACTTGACTGTAAATTCAGATTGAGTAAAATGGCCTCAAAATTTTATTGTTACAAAGCTATCAACTAAAAAGAACTGAAGAGTAAAGTCCTTTTGGGATAGTAGATATTTTTATAAAGATATCCAAAAGCATATAGCAAAAAATAAAGCATCTTTGGAATGAAATATACTACATGAGGAGATGAATCTTACTTACCAAACTCCTTGGGAACTGCTATAGAATAAACACAATTATGTCCCACACTGTAATTTTTTGGATAGTTTGGTGATAGAACAGTGCCTTCTGAACCTGTTGAGCGACTTCCACAGGGTGCTAGAAAAAAATGATAAAAACATTATTTTTAGAAAAAATTAAAATGCACTCTATGATTACCTTCTTGATATAAAAAATATAGTTACTGGATTTTAGGAAGAAAATTTTATTTTCAACTTCTAACAAGACTCTCCAGTGTATAATATTAAAAAAAAATTGTGCACAAACAAAACTCTAAAAATATTTGAATATAGTGTTTCAGAAGCAAAGCATGCACTATAATGACATTATAATGGTGTTATCTGTAAAGGTAATAATAATGGTTTTGCTTTCATCTATGATCAGAGTGTGACATTAATCATCTTTTTTCAATAATGATGAGAAATTACATATGCAAATGAAAAATTATTTTACTTGCTGCCAGGTTTCAAAACTCTACTCACATTTCACTCTGATGATGCTATCATATAATTAAGCATTTCTATATGGGGGACATGGATGGTTATACAAATACGTTCACCCATTCATCTAAGTATTCTATTTTCTCATCAACTTTTATCTACTTATACAATTTGCCTTGAAGTCAGAGGACTTGCTGATGGTGCCTGGGGGCAGACTTATTTGCTACTTCAGTCCCAAATGTGGTACTTTTATTAAAAAGATGAGGGGAAAACCAATGTTTTGTTAAATTTGTAGATGGTGGTCCCGTTATTCTTAAAATAGGGGATGCACTAAGGTTCATAATTAGCCGGGCTCGGTGGCTCAGCCTGTAATCCCGCACCTTGAGAGGCTGAGGTGAGTAGATTGCCTGAGCCCGTGGGTTCGAGACCCGCCTGAGCAACTTGGCGAGCACTCATCTCTACAATAAATCAAAAATCAGACGGGTGTGGTAGTGCACGCCTGTAATTCCAGCTACTTGGAAGGCTGAGGTGGAAGGATCGCCGGAGGCCGGCAGGTCGAGGCTGCAGTGGCTGGGAGCGGCCGCTGCACTCCAGTCTGGGTGACAGAGTGAGACTCCAACTCAAAAAAAAAAAAGGTTCATAGTTTTGGAACTCAAGATCTGAACTACTAATAATAGAAATTTAGATATTGAAAGTGTATGGACGGTAGTTGATATTCCTTAAGTGAATGAGATCACTCAGAAAAGTATGTAGAATGGGAAAAGATGGGTAAAGAGGAGGTCCTGGGGAACACTAAAGGTTTAGAATCAGTGAAGAGAGTACAGTTATGAAGAAAATAGACTCTTGGGGGCCAAGGGAGATGAGTTTCAATGAAAAGAAAGTCTTCCAAGAATTAAATGTAACAAAGTTGTTAATAAATAAAAATGGAGTCCAGATTGACTTGGAAATTTGAAGTATAAGGGAGTGGAGATTTTCTTCCCAGGGCTTGTGGTTTGCATAATGAGGGATTTTTTTTTTTTTTTTTTCCTAAACAGAAAGTAGGGTACATTGGCCTGCTCCCCCCCCCCATTGGATATAGAATAAGCTTTCTGATGGGTGAGCCTAGACAGGAACTTCTAACCTTTCTGTTGAGAGCTACCTCATCTGCCGCGATCGCTTTCTGGTGTGCTCTTCTACTCTGTCAGTTTTTCAAGGCGACTTCCAGGGCGAGGGCTGTGGCTGTTGGCAAACAGCCAGTAGGAAGCCTGTTGTTACTGCTCCTCATCTATTATTAATATTAAAGCGGACGGCTTAATTTCCTTCAGCTTGTTTCTTAATCGGCTTTGAACTTGTGCAGGAAGAACAGGGTATAATTTACCATTTCCCTTAAACACCAAAAAGCAGGATTTGGGTGTTATTAATAGAGTCGTTTCAGCTAGAGCAATACTCTGCAAGTTACAGCCAGCAGGCCAAATACAGCCTGTGGACCAAGAAAGGCTTTTCATTTTTAGAGCTAGAAACAAAACAAAAACTATAGAAGATTATGTGATAGACATGTATGTGGCCAGCAAAGCCCCAAATACTATTTGGCTCTTTGCAGAAGTTTCACAACCCCTAAGCTAGAGCTGGGAGGAAGATTGTAGTTAGATGAGTAAGTGGTATATAAAGGAATACAAAAGTAATCAGAATCTTGACATAAATTCCAGGACACTGTAGGGAGTAGTTGGGCATGATGCAAAGCTCAGGAAGTCATCATTACAAAGGGAAAAATCAGGATTGATCATTAACCTAGAGATAAGATTAAGAACAAAAGTGGAGTGATTACCTTTACACACCCGTAGTGGCACCCCTCTATGACTTGAATAAAAGGCTTAAGAAGACTAGAAATAGATAGGTTTAGGTTTCATATTGGGAATTTATTGAAGTTCATGCTTGAATTTTCCTTTGAAAGAGCACTAGATGTGGTGATGTATTAGGTGTCTTGAGAACAGTCGTGACAGTTTAGAAAAGTAAACCCTTTTGATAGATTCTTGGCCACAGTGTTAAAATATAGCAATACAGTATATTTAAAATACACACAACACAAGTAATATGTTGTATTGAGTAGAGTAGCTAATGAGTGTTCTGCCTGTTTTCTTTAGTGTTCTATAAAAGGGTAATAAATAGTTATAATTAAATATACTAAAATTAGAGTTCTCTCAAAGCAAGTTGACAATGATGATGACAACCAAAGAAGCAGCACTCTCATCACTCATTATTGTTTAAGATTAGTTAGGTGTATTCTTATTTCAGCATTGACAATTTTATTCAACTCATAATGGTGCTGATGAAGGAATCACTCAAGAAATGAGCAGTATGTTTTTGTTAATTTTCCTTCTGGTTTTAAGGTTCCCTAAAATCAAAATTACAGTACTTTGAATAAATATGACAAAAACTCTTAGTTTTATATTTGGTAAAGTAGTTGTCAAACTGCGAGCTTCTAACTCAAGTTCACTTCTGTGCCTAGAATACTCTGCCATTCCAAATTAACATGTGTCTGACAGCCTCAATTTGTTTCATATATTTTATTTCGCATAATGGACACTTAGGACAGCTTTTGTCTAAACACTTGTTCATAAATATGAAGGGTTATGTTTTAAAACCATGAAAATTATATATATATGTATATATATATATGGTTGCAATTTTATCACATGTCCTCATGATAACTGATATTATGTTAGATGCTGTTATTTGTATTGGTGGCCATAATTTTATATTTTTTTCTGGTCAGTGCCTACAGCATGGCCTAATTTATAGTCAATCATACATAATATTATAAGAAATGACAATAATTGTTCAATATGTTATTAATATATGTAAAGGAAAATTCACTATGCTCTGTGATGTAGATCTATTATAATCTATTTTATGTTTACAAGATATAAATGAAATAATGACTAAGCCAGGCTGACTTCACTGATTCACCTAATATTTCTCTCTAGAAGCTTTCCATATTCTTTCTGTTTTAATGTCATCTTATTGGCTGGTAGAGAAAAGGGCAACATTTATCTTTATAACTCTTAATAATCAGTAGAAGATAAAAGCAAGCCTTGACTTTTAACAGTATTCTGATTTTAGCTGTTTGACATATGCTAAATACACCTGGACCCTTTGTCAAACTGGCTGTTGTTTCTCTAAACAGTCTATATCCATTATAATGTATTAAATACAAGAATTCACCTGTTTCTCATTATAACTCACGTCGTACAAAAATCTATATTTTAATAGCATGTTTGTAGAACATATGAATCTTAAGAATACATAGTTCTATAATTGATTAAATGTGGAAAACACATAGATGAAAGAAAAAACCCCTTTCTATAGGACTTGAGACTTTAGAAGGTTTGGGGAATATCATTCTTTTTCTCACAAACTTATTTAATTCTTTTTCCATGTAATATCTCGCAGGACCAGTGTCCTCAATAACACATTTTGCAAAAGGTCAAACTGATGATTCTAAAATGTGCTGCCTTTTTGGCAATAATTCTAATGTTTATGTAATTGATAGTAATTAATTATAATTTTGCAGGACTAAATAACTATGTTTTATAAATACCTACGGAGTCTTTTTTGGAGATTGAAAATGCCAAACTTAGCCTCTTATAAAATGCCATTATTCTTGATTCCTTCTCCCTGACCCCAGGATCCAGTTCAGTGTTAATTTGTTGTGAATACTCTTATGTGGCTTATCAACTTCCATCTTCTATGCCTCTGTCACCGCCACAATGCAGACTTACAACAGTTTTTGTACAGACTTTTCCATCAGACCCCAGCCCCACTTGTCACAAGTTCACAGCATTGCTAACAAGTTTTCTGACACACAAGTCTTATCATGCATCTCCTCTCTTTCTAGGACAGTGTCTGTACACAGTAGGTTCTCTTTAAAGGTCTGTTGGATGATTAAATGAACTGTGCTTGCAAGACTAGTCTACTAGAAGATGATGTTCCACACATATATTTTATCTGTTGAAATTACTCCAGAAAAATTACTTAAATTCAGAACAAAATCCAGATATACTCTCTTCTAAAAAATCCTTATAAACCTTTTGTTTGATTACCAGGAAGCACTGTTGCTTTATGTTTAGGGACAATAGTACATGAAAGATATGTAGCTTAAACATTAGAAATATATTCAATGGTAAGATGTTTGCAATATGAAAGCTATATGGATACCGAGTTTCATTAAGGGAATAGCAATCACATGTCTACCAATTTATAGCAGCAGATCCATGCTAGTGTGGACTAAGGAATACCCTCATTCAGTGAGTAAAATCATCCACACAGTCTAATTTTTTATTACTTTTTCTTGTTATTTCTTTTCCTATTTGTTAACTTTTAAAAAATACTGCTGGTTGAATTTTTATGATTTGATTTGTATAAGAAAAATGTGTCTGTGATCCCATTATACGATATATATTCTTGTTTTACTCCCCAAATTAAGTATGCAGTGACAAAGAAAATAGATGTGATATTTCAGAGAAATCAGTCCATGAGACTACACCCTAATCATCCAATGAAAAGGATTTTCCTCCTGTGGTTTGAGCAGGGTTATGTGTGTGGGATGAAAAAGGAGGATTGAAGAGGAAGAAGAAAAAGAAATACCTTACCACTGATTGAATTAGAAGAATCTCAAAACATTTGTGTGAAAGAAATACTACTTGCTTCTTAAAGACATTATAATACATGCAACATAGTCTTAAGCTACTTTAAATTTCACATCTGTCTGTTCACTTGTGTAATGTATAATTTATTATCAAATATACTCTGTAATGAAGATTATTATGTAATGTGTAAATTATTTGCAGAAAGCAAGTTAGGAACTTTCAAAAGTGATGACTTCTTGCAGGTCACAGAAGAGCAATGTGGTATATTAAATCAATAATTTACTAGATGTGGCCTGTGATTCCTTCAGTTTGAAAGAACTGCTGTACCTTACAAAACTGCTGGTATATTTCTAGGAAATTACTAATGCATTGATATAGCCTGATTGAATGTCACAAATCATAAATCCTAATATAGAATGTGTTTGAAAGCTATATCTCTCATGGAATATTTTTTCTTTTTAGGAGAAGACCTTTCCTTACCCTTAAAGTCTGTGATAGGAATTTGAATGCAGACAGCTATTATTCCCAGTATTGACTTTATGATTAAAATTATTCTTTCTTTCTTTTGTTCAAGACCTTGATCTTAGTGAAAATGCCTAACTATCCTGACATTCCTTTCATGACCCTATTCATGGCTCCTAAATAAGCATAAGTACTTCATTTGGTTTATCTGCCTTAAATGATAAGCCTTTAATAATGCTCCATCGCATATGAATTGATTTTGTGTTGTTTCACACTTCTTAATACTAAAAAATAAAATTCATCTGAATGTGGTATCAGTGGTCTCTAAACCATTTTAATGACTCAGTAAGTGAGTAAGTGAGCTTCTACATCTGTCATCTCACTGGTTGCCTAGATTCATTCATTTGATTTTGCTGGTGAGGAAGGTGTCACCTTCAACCCTCAGCACACTGTGTGCTGTGTTCTCCATAAGACTATGATCTTAGAGAAAGAACAGTCATTTTATGACAATGGCCTATGAATACCTATATACCTTGAATATATCTTTCATGTGACCATACACATATTCTGCTACTAATAAGAGTTTTGGAAGGGGGACAATTAATTTATGATACTTATGTCACTCATTTTTTTACCCCCGTTTAAAAATTGGTATATAATTCACATACATAACATTCATCCTTTTAAAGTATACAATTGAGTGGTTTTTAGCATATTCACAAGTTGCATAACCAACAGCACTAATTTAAGAACATTTTTTTCCCCTCTCCCAAAGACATCCAGTACCTATTTGCAGTTACTTCTTGTTGTCTCCACCCCAAGTCCTTGCAAAAGACTGATTTTGTGTATAGGAAGACAATTTCCTTTTTTTTTTTAAATTTCAAAGATGTGGGGTACAATTCAGGATTAGGTATACAAGTGATCATAGTACAGGTAAAGTTTGGGTATCACGTTGGTCCCCACTTCACCTGATTTGAGATCAGGTACCCTTATAGATGTTGTGTCCCTCTTCTCCCCTGACAATACATTGCTACTGCCAGTGGAAGACAGTTTCTTAAACTGATTTGAAGTATTGGTACTTTTTGAAACTAAAATCCTTTTTATCATTTAGTTAATATCTTATTTCTATCATTGTTTTTTAGTATGAAAATCTTTTATTATTTAAAATTACTTAAAGCAACTAACATGTTAGTTTAAAAATGGCTTTAGAAGGGAAAACCTTGTGTAATAATATATTCACTTCTACCAAATCTCTTCACAAATGTTGCTTTCTCAGGAATGTGTTCCCTGACTTCTAGATTTGTTTGGAAGTCCTCATTCTACAGCACTTCATAAATTAGTTTCAGGACAGTAATTACAGTTTGCAATTATGTATTTATTTTGTGTGGTTCTTTGGTTAATGTCTATATCTCTAGACTACAAGTTCCAATAAGTAAAAAGTTTTTTTTTTTTGTCTTTCACCTACAATTTAAACATCTGAAGCCTAGTATAGTGTGTCTATATAATAGGCTTCTAATAAATATATGCTATATTATGATAAATAAGAAATATTATTTATTAATAGCTCATTAGTGACTAGATATATGGAATATAAAATTCATAGATTTTTAAAACCATTTGTTTATGATAGCATAGCAGAATACAATATAAAACCTAACACTTTGGAATCAGAAAAGTTTAGGTATGAATTTTAGTTTCACTCACAATTTAATGACTGAGTAGTCCTAAAAGAGAGGAAAATATAAACTGAAACTGGAACTGGAGCAGGAAGTGTCTGTTAGATCTGGTATATAGCGCGTGTTTAGGTAAAATGAATGAAAGAACTATCCTGACTTACTCCAGAATCTTCTGGTGGCAATATAATAAAGCTTTTGGAAGGTCTTAGGAAAATATACTAACTTCATTAATCCCAGGAAGGTACAAAACGTAGAACAAATAGCAGGAGGAACTTTCTTAGAAGTCTGTCAAACTCTCCCCTTGACAGAGAGGAATGCTTTTAAGTGACCCTGCACTTATTGCCCTCTAGAAGGAGTGCATGACTTTTATTTCCTTCTCTTAATTTCCCCTGAGAATCAACAGCAGAGTATTTCACCCCAAAGGAAGAAGAATCTACAACTCGATTCAGCTGCTTCTCAAGTGTTGGGGTCACTGCCTGGCTGTTGAAGGTCAGTGTAGACATGTTACTCTATTTCTTTTTACTCTTTATTCTTTAGAAGTCCAGGGGGGTGAAAAGAGCCATTTATGCTAGAAAATGGGAGGAGAATATAGTCCATTTTCTCTTCTTCCTTATAATCTCAGGTTTTTTTCCTTGTTCCATGAATTTGGATGAAGAAAATTGTCTATAGTTTCTCAAGATTCTAACTGAATACATTTCCTAACTGAATTTTAGCATTTAATTACAAATGTAGACAACAAAGCACAGTAATATTAGAAGTAACTGGAACTTTGTCACCAACCGAATTTGCAGATTTTTTATATTACACTATAATTGTCACAGATGCATCAAAATATTCTGTATGCTTGTCACAACTGAAAATTCAGTAGTTACTAGAACTGTTGCTAGCACTTCTAATATAATGCATTAATTAAGAAGCACATATATCCCCACATCAAAAATGTGTTTTTTCCAATCATAGTTTTTATATACTACAACAACTGTCATTAAATATAACTGGTTTCCCTTTCAAGCCTATATGTGTTATTTTATTTCATGCACCTAAAAAGATGATTCTAAGAAGGGGTTTATAGGCTTCATTAGAGTGTGCATAAAATTTAGAAACCCCTTATTCTAATAAGATTACTCCCAAACCACCATTCTTTCTCTATTTTTTCTTTTCCTCAAGAGAGCTTGGCTCAGAGATTTTTGTTTCAGCCTAATAAGAACTGGAAAATATTAGTTACTCTTCTTTTTCTCTCAGATCTGATCTGCAGGATAGACCAGATCTTCCCTGAATCAGAAAACTCAGGTTTGGAAATTAGGGATAAACGTCCTGTCTTAGGGTTGGCATAAGTTTGAGGCTATCTAGAACCATAGCCTAAATATGTCTGTTTTATTCACTAACTCTCCTATTTAATTCAGTCTTGATTTGTATTTGGGGATTAGAGATCAAATTCCCTGCTGCACAGAAAGCTCTAATTTGTCTTCTTTTAAGCATATATCTCCCTTAGGAATCTTGGAGTAAGTGGCTTGTTGGTTGAAGCGTAAGTGTAAAAACAATGACATTTTCTTTGTAAAACAAGGAGAGAGAAGCAGCAACCTGCTTTCCTCCTTTAGAGTGGATCTTAGAAAATAATTGGTGTACCCTTTGCTTTTATAGTGCAAGCCTTCTGATCGTTGGAATTGTAATCTGAAATTAACTGAAGGTTCTCACACAAGGCATACCAGAGACAAGATACGTCAATATGTCTGTCAATGAGACAAAGGAAATTTTAATTGTTTTTTTGCTTTTACTTTACTGTATAAACTTGTGTGAGATTTTGTCTAGTCTTTGTAGTGCCCTTCACTGACTGCCTTACATTCTAAATATACTTATTCAATAATAAAACTACTTCCTTTTCTACGTTTCATGAAATGAACTCTGTTAGTAGGATCTTTATTGCCCTAAAGAAGTAAAGATTTGGCTATCATTAGGTTTCTTGTCTTATGATCTTAATACCATTTTAATTACTACCATTCCCTAATACCATTTGAATCTTGCCATGGCTTCTAAAAGTTACTGTGAACATACTTTACTTTCCTCATCTTTAAGCAGATAATTGCTGAGTTGATTAATCATTCTGTATAATTTTTTTAATCTATAAAAACTGACAATACATTAAAAAGGTACATTTGAAGTCTGATTTAGATGTAGGCTACATGATAGTAGAGAATGGGGGGCATCTTAGTACGAAGAGAAATTATGTGACTGTACATCTGAAGATATTATTTAAATATGAGTTCCAAGTCAGTAGTCACAAGAAAATACAGATTGAACATCCCTAATTTGAAATTTGAAATGCTCCAAAATCTGAAACTTTTTGAGTATCACTCAAAGGTCATGCTCAAAGAAAACTCTCATTGGAGCAATTTCAGATTTTGAATTTTTGGATTGGGGAAACTCAGCCAGTATAATATAAATATTTTAATATCTGAAAAAAATTGAAAAAAAAATCTGAAATCTGAAACACGTTGGTCCCAAGAAAATTGAATTAGGGTTACTCAACCAATATGCTCTGAATTATAGGCACTGATTTGCAAATTTCTTCTTACATTGGCTACTCTACATAGTATGCTCCAGAATCCATAGCAGCAGGGATTTATTTATAACAATGTTAGTGATTCTCTAGGCTAGCATACAGGAGGCCAACTGGAGAGATAATGCATGTAGGAGTTATTGTAATATAGCAAGAGCTCAGTAACATTAGCATCTCTTCTTGTTTCATTTAAAATAATACTTTATTTTCCTTTTATATAATACTTTTTCCTCCATCATATGAAAACAAAACATACTTTGGTTTTATTCAATGCTACCTTAACTTTTTTCAATACAAAGTACATTTCATTCTCTATGGAACACAGTTCCGACACATGATCTGTGTATTTTATCTGTGAACAAAATTCCTATGTGTTGATGAAGAAAGGAAGATATTTAATGATATTCAGAAATAATTTACCTTTAGGCCTATGTTTTATAAATCTTTCATCTATATGTTTTAATTATATCATCATTTAAATAACATCAAATAGATGACTCCATATATTAAACTACATAATCTCTATACGCATGCACAATGGCATGGGACTGTAGACTTATTTCACTTTTTAAACACATTATTTAAACCTCAAGGATATTCGAAATAAGGATCTCAATCCAAGGTAAGTCATGCCATCTAAACTGAAAATCTGAAACAAAAGTGAAATTATTTACTTATTTATGTACCCAAACAATATGATTTTATTATAACTGGGTCATGAGTTTGCTAATTTGAGATAACTCTAAAGTCGGAAATCTATAACTATGAAATGGACTTTTTATTTTTCAGTGTGCTTGTTTCAAAGCTTTCTCATTAGTTGATAAGGTAAGAAGACTCTCCTTTTTAAAAGGTTTTATCATTCTACATGTTGTTGGAAGTTGAACAAAGAATGGTGCTGGATGACTACTGAATGTCTAAGCATATTCATGTTTATGCCCTTTGGACAGACTTAGAGGTCATCAGTGATTGAGTTACTTCGATCTTTTGTTCTTTTGCATAATCTAGGACTTACATTAACATGAATGAAGTAAAGGTATTACAAATATTTTTGCATGTTTTCAAAAGAATGAAGTCGGCACTGGCTATGTATATCTACTAAGGCCTTTGCATTCTATCCAGAGTTCTGTTTCAGATGAAATGCAAAAAGGTATTTTAGATGATCACATGCATCCCTTTGTGAAATATTAAACCAACTAAAATATTACAGTCATTCTTATGCTCTAATAACATAAAAAGATCAATACAAAGTCTCTTTCAGAATTAACCAGCCTATTTTTAGTACAGTGATTAAGATAATGAATCTGCAACAAGATTGCTAGGCATGTGTGAATTTGAACTAGTGACTAAATAGCTCTCTGTGCCTTGGTTTCCTCATCTGTAAAATGAGAATGTTAATAGTTCCTACTTCATGCAGTTATGGCGAGATATAAAATAATATGTGTCAAAAATGCTCAATACAGATAAACCGTCGCTGTCGTCTCTTAACAATCCTCCTTATGTGCTTGCCCTATTGAACTACTTGAAGTTCTTCCAGTAGTCCCTGTTTACTCTTGCTTCTACGTGTTTACATATGTTGAACCCTAGTTGTGAAATACAACATGTCTTCATTTCTTGTGGCTCACTTAGTTCCTTATTTATACATTAAAAACACAGTAGATGCGTCACTTTCACAAGGAAGACTTCCCTGATCTCTTGTCATTACTAGGTCAGATACTCTTCTGTGCTACGCTTATAGTATTGTTTTCACTTCTAGCCATGGACCTTACCTGCCTGTATCTAATCAGAATATAAAGTCTCTAAGGGCAAGGATCATATTTTCATCCCTAATGTTTAATGCAGGATCAGGCGTTGGGTACTTTTGAATGCCATAAATAAATAAATAAATAAATAAACAAAATGATCTCCTTTTTTGGAATCATTGGTGAACTAGTGGTTCAGTCCAAATATATTTATATTACAGAGATTTGTATTATAATTGCCTATCAATTGGATGCTTACCATATGCTATAATAGTGGAAAAGTTCAAGATACTGCATTGATGCTGTGGCCAGTACTCTCAAATTTAATGATTTACCTTCCAAGATTCCAAGTCCCTATGATATCTAGGGATTTACATTCATTAGATAAATCTTTAACAAGGATATATAGTTGTAATTTTAGAATAGATACTGATTCCATCCTGGGAGCCCTGAGGAGTAGGAGGATGATAAATAGGAATAGTTTTTGTTTGTTTTTTTCCAGTAAGAAAACAAGTAATTAGATGCCTGAAGGAAATGAGAGAGCAAGCCAACCAGTGAGCTGGTGAAAGAGTATTCCAGGCTGAGGAATAAGAGCAAAAGCCACGAGGCAGAAGCATGATTGGTGCTTTGAAGAAATATCAAGGAGGCCAGTGTCACTTAGAGAGTGTAGTAGAGGGAGAGAATAGTAAAGACGTCAGGGAGGATGCTGGCAGATGACGCAGAGCTTTATAAAATCTCTGGCATTTATTCTGATTTGGGAAGACATTGGTGGATTTTGAGTAAATACATGATATAATCTGAAGTATGCTTTAAAGGTTGCTCCACTGTGTTCAGAAGATACTGTTTAGGGAACAGAGGAAGGAGAGAAACTAGTTAGGGGAGAGGCTGAGAGGTAAGAGATGGCTGGTGCTCTGGATTAGGGTATGCCGTTAGATAAAATAAATCAAGGCAATGTGATTAAGTGAGATAATGAATCTTAAGGCAAAAATACAGAATCTGTCACTATCTGTGTCTTATTGCCTTTACCTAATATTGAGTAAGATTATGGACTAGAATGATATATAATTTCTGCTCTAATCCAGTATATCTGTAGATAACTAGATAATCCAGAATTTCAACAGATACTTTTTGAAGTATGAAAAATAAAAAAGAAATTATTTTCTAAACACATTTTTAAATAACAAAATGAATTATAGGTACAGATATGCAGTTCCACTATCATTTAATATATGTGACATTCTCATGAGATAAACTGCAGAGTTTCTCATCACTGAGCAGGATTTACCACAGGATACAATCATTTTGAATCTACTTCTGACAAATATAATCTCCCAGAGTCCAATTTAAGCTCTTAAAAAAAATTTCTTCAGATTTAAAATGTACACTTAATCCTAAGCCATGATAAAACATCTGTCTTCTAAAATAGAAAAACTTTGTAAATTCATATGGGTCAGTTTAAGTTAACCGGTATTTAATAAGTGCCTATTTGTACAAATTGATATGCTACAGGTTAAAGAGAATATGTAGCCCATGACTCCACAGAACTTATGTTCTTCTAGGGTGAGACTAAGGCAACATTGGAAGAAAAAGCAAAGTGTAGTTGTATCCTAAGAGTTTACAGAGTATAGTCAGGTTGGAATTTACTTTTACATAAAATAAACAAAAAGACTTCCTTATTTTGGCACTTTGGAATCAAATAGCCAATTTCCTATGTATATACTCTAAGGCAAAGACTATCAGTCAGTCAAAATTTTGTCAGAAACTTTAGTCAGGATTCCTACTGTGTCCATGTTCTCAAAACTTAAGTCAGGATTCCTACTATGGGATAAGACCTAGATTAAAGAGCAGCAGAGAGCCAGTCACCTAATTCCCAAATACTGATAAAATGAGAACTAATGGCATAAGCATGTTAACACATGACAAAGGCAATCACTACAATGGCCCAAAATAATGTAGCTCTAGAACATTGAAGAGAGGGGCTGTGTATGTAATATGCCCTGTATTTTGTATCAGGGTGTCAGTAGACACTACCTAAAATCGGCAAATAGAGAAAAAGAACTTCATATGTTCTATGGCATTATAGAAGAGGCCATTAGAGCAATGACAAATAGAAATTATTAGGCCAGCTTCAGGGGAACAGGAGGATAGAGGGGGTAAGATAGAGGAATGACTGTTATTTTAAATATAAGCCATTTTATATTTTTGTATTATTTTCTTAGTTAATATATAAATAACAGATAAAATAAATAATTTATCTTAAAAATAAATAAAAATAATTTGTTTTTATAACAACAAACTATTCTGGTTCTATTACAAATGCTTTAAACACCTATTTTTGTCTTAAAAGTATTAAGTTATAATGTTTGAAAGTCAGTCAGTTTTGTATATAATCACTGTGAGAGAAAACAATTAGACATGTTTACTACTTATGTACTCTAAGGCAAAGCCTACCAGTCAGTCAAAATTTTGTCAGAGGCTTTAGTTAGGACTATTACTGCATCCATATTCTCAAAGAATTTAGTCAGGATTCTTACTGTGGGATAAGACCTAAATTGAGAGGAACATTGATAAGGAAATTAAAGTGTATTAAGTGCTCCTTATTGTGTGACAATGATGGCCATGAAGTCAAATGTTTTAAATAAGTTATTTAATGTGATAATTTTCTCAACATCTCTATAAATTATACAGTGTTATCTCATAATTAGGTATACTAAATAAATAAAGTCAAAAATATGACTTTTGAATAAAGTCATATAGCTGACCCAGGAACTTTTTTTTTGATCATTGTTTAGGATTAAATATATCTAATTCTAAAACATATGTTTTTTTCCTCAACTATACCAGAAATTATTAGCTATGGTCATACATTTATCTTCAACTTTTCTAATAGCTCAGGGAATTCATTAAACAAATTTTATTTGATTTCCATAATATTTTGGCACTTGATTAAATTTGCAACGATACCCAACTTAACTGATGGTAAAAATTATTATGTCTTAGAGAAATTTAAAAATACTCAACTTCTGTTCAATTTTCAGGAGTGAATGAATTTGTATATTCATATAAAAGCATAGATAAATTATATTAAATTAAAATTAAAATGCCAGAACTATACTATTTCAACCAAAACATAACACATAATGCAATGTGTGTTTTCCAGCACTTTGCTTCTTTTGGAACACCGTGTTGAAAATCACAACTTCCATATTTTAATATGCTAGTGTTTGTCAGGAACTTTACAAGGTCTTTTGCATGTGTTGTGTTTATTGATTGAATCTTCATAGTAACCCACTAAACAAATAACTATTAATCCAGTTTTAGAGTTTTAAGTCAAAACTCAGCTTGCTTCAGAGGATTTGTTTCAGAGGATTTGAACTCAGGTCTGCTGTATTCTCTAAATTGTCTGTGTCAGAGGATTTGAACTCAGGTCTGCTGTACTATCTAAATTGTCTGTAGGTAAGACTACTCAACCAACAATAAATATATTAATTAGGCTATAATTGATTCTATGAAACATTTTTGGTTCAGCAGGACTTATTTGCTTATATTATGGCACGTTGCATGCCAAAATGAACATTCCCATGACCTACCAATATAGAAACTGATTGGAAAGGAACAGGATTACTGTGGCAGCCACATACTTAATGACTGCATGCTGTCCTCTGGTGCTCCTGACTTTCTCACCTGTCTTTGAAAGCCATCTATTGAATAGGTTATCCCTGTGACTAACACCCATCCTATTGTTCTATAGTTTTGTTTTCCTTTGCTATTCCTCCATCAGGACTTTTGGTTATTTTGCATCTGGCTCCTAGACATTTAATTCTAAACTCAGAAATTTTCCATAGTTTCCAAATAATTTCTGACAATACATTTTTAAAAGTGGTTTCCTAAGTATAAAATATTTTCCCTGCTAAAAACAGATTTTTCTTTTGTATGACTAAATTCTAAGACAATATGATCACTCTCTTATGTTTCTTATAAACTTCCATACCATCAATCATTTTGTTTTCATTGGAAGAATTAAGTCTAAAATAATTATAATTTTTAAAAATTCCTTTTATCTTCTGATAGACGAAACCATGGATGGAAAGTCAAAAACTAGCTAGCTATTCTGCTAATTGCTGGATCAATTAGTAAATGTTCAATATTTCTTGCTTTCTTATAACAACATTTTGAAGTAAATGACTTCAATTATCTACATTTTAAAGATGAGATAAAATAAGCCAAAGAGAGCATAAGTGACTTGTATAAGTCAGAAATCATGCACATATAATTTTAATAAGCTAATACATTCTACAACTAGGAAAATACCATGTGCATCAGACACCCAAAACTTGTTTTTAATTCAGACTTATAGTAAGAAATATACTTTATACCATGGCCCAATGCAAACACATACTTGAATGAATGCACATGCATATATGTGTGTGTGGGTCTATGTTTACTTACCGTGTTTTATTTATCTCTGTATATATAACTTTACAGTATGTTTTCTTCCTTTTGTTTATTTTTACTTTAATTGTATTTGATTCAGCTCTATGTCTATTATAAAAATGCTGGTCATACCTAATGAATTGATTTCATGACTCACTGGTGTTGACACATAGTTTGGAAAAATCTGCCCTAGATGATATCATCTCGGTGTCAATTTTGTACAATGCAATTAGGGTCATTCAACTGACTACAATGTCTGTAGTTACCTTCCACAATGATATCACAGTTTCTCTGTCCTGCCTGAAATGTTCTTTTTCACTGTATCCCTATTCTTGTATATAGGGAGTTATATAGATGTATACTATTTGTAAACACACAGTATTACTTCTTCTAGAAAACCTAATTCTTAGAAGGAAGGTATATTCTTCTGTATCTTTATTTCAGATAAATAGTTACTAATTTTTGAAAATATTTAAGTTGTTGCATTTTATCTACTTGTGTTGAAATGTCAGTTTCAGTGTTTGTGCCTCACTTGCTCAGCCAATATTTTCTGAGCATCTAACATTCCCAGGCACTCCTCTAAGTCCTGAGGGCACACAAATGAACATACCAAGCAATAACCCTGCTCTCAGAAAGCTTGCCTATTATAATATGCATATTACTTTAGAGACACCTGGGAATATAAGTACTTTTTAAAAACTAGTACTTTATTGAATTCAATTATTAAAAACCTTTGATAAAATCTCTGTATTGCCAATACCATACTTGCAGATTATATCTTAAAAGGTTGACCTTTTAAAATATAGAAATGGCTTTAAACGTTCTTGGTTCTTTCTAGTAGTGAAAACTCAGCAATAAAAATGTTTCTTACCGTGGCAACTTGGTAGGGCTCTGTTCCATCCAGGTCTTCCATCATCTCCCATGATACAGGTGAGTGTCGAATAACCTTGAAGAACATAACCAGCATCACAGTAATAGGTGACTGTTGACCCTAATTTATAATCCATTCCAAGTCTGGTACCATTCATTATATTGCCTGGATCAAAACAGGACTCTCGGAGTTTTGCTGTAAAACAGTGTTGATATAACATTAATTGCTTTAAAATATAGTCAGCTCTCTATATCCTTGGGCTCTGCACCCATGTATTCAGTCAACCGCAGATAAAAAATATTCTAAAGAAATTTCATCAGTATGGACTATGTACAGACTTTTTTTCATTATTCTCTAAATAATACAGTATAAAAATGATTTAGCTAACATTTACATTGTATTAAATACTGCAACTAATCTAGAGATGACTTAAAGCATATGTGAGGATATACATAAAATGTAAGTACTTCACCAGTTTATATCAAGGACTTGAGCTTTTATGTATTTGGTATATGTAGAAATTCCTGTGACCAAGTTGCTGAGGGATTTTGAGAAATGACTGTACTTTTTCTATGAACCTTTAGGATATGTTTATTTCTTCCTTTAACCAAAGAGAAAGCAATAGCACCCTTTCTGTCTGTGTCAGGGCTTAGAGTACAAAGCACTCCTTAACCATATCTGACATTTTGATAATTCATATTGATATTAGTAAGAATAGAATTTTTCATAAATTGCATCATTAAAATTAGTATCTAATTATATAGTCAAACATAGTGCTTTAAAATTTATTATAAATTATTATATGCTACCATCCATATGTAGGTTCCTTAAATAAAGTACTTTTGAAACAAGCAGTACCCCTGATTATATTTCTTCAAGTAAAAAGTCATTCCACCTAGTAATGTATACTCATCCTATTTTACTGAACCTAGAAGTGATTTTGTTGCCTATATTAAACTCAGTTCATTTCACTTATAGAAAGAGAATGAAAGACCCTATTTTTTCTGTCCTGCAACCATTTTCCTTAATTATTTCCTCTACTAACTCTCCACATTTCTATCAGATGTCTCTCCGTTATAAGATCTTAAAAAAAAAATCCTAACTGTGGTATTTTTGGACAGATTCTTTATGTCAGTGTCAAGCACTTTCAAAGCTAGCAGTAACGAACAAATTGAAAAATAAAGACCATTCACAACAAAAGAATTGCTTTATATGTGCCCAGATGGTGAACAGAGAGACTGACAGAACACTTAGGAAATGATTATAGAAATAAAAAGATTAGTTCATCCATTTTCTGGAGTTGGTACTAGAACACTTTGTTGTTAACAGATCTGGGTAGTGCCTTGAGATTATTTCCATTTTGCTATTATTATTATAGATTACTTAGGAAATTCAAAAGAAATACATTGTAAGGGCCATTAAAATAAATTCAGGATAAAAATGAGATTTTCTACAACATAATTTATTTCATCTTAATGAGAAGTCAGGAGGTGAGTGATATGAATGACTGTGAATCATGAAACTATTGGAATTTAAATGAACATATTTGACTATTACAAACATATTACTATATTATAATTAATTGCAGCAGTAAGAATATATTTCCTCCATTCATATGAGTTTGCAAAGAGTTCAATGTATCTCAAAATTTATAAGAAATAATGAGAAATCTGTGCTTTAAGAAAAAGTGTATATACTATCTCTCAAATCAACTAAAGAGAAAATGCTGGAATCACACATTGAAATAATTTTAACAGAATATCAGAGGAATTAAGAAGTTTCACTGCCTGTCCTTCTTTCTTTATTTTCTTTCTTCTAACAATTTACTTAAGAGCTTACTATCCAACTACCTGAAAGTAGAGCAGTGAACAATCAGAAAATGTTTAACCCTCATGGAGTTTGCAGACTATTAAGAAAATATTATATTAAATGAAGA
This sequence comes from Carlito syrichta, assembly GCF_000164805.1. Lineage (NCBI taxonomy): Eukaryota > Metazoa > Chordata > Mammalia > Primates > Tarsiidae > Carlito > Carlito syrichta. The sequence continues at coordinate 283,259 of NW_007260278.1, read as the reverse complement.
CTTCGTCATGAATGTTATGTAAGGAAAAACCTTCAGGAAGCTTCCTGAAGTGAGTGGCATCTGAAGTGAACATTGAGAGAGAAAAGGAACTGATCAGGTGAAAGGGAGATGAGGGGTATAATGAGGCGGAGGTGTGCTGAAGTGCGCAAGTCAGATAAACGCAATTCCCAAGTTTCAAACCAAAGCAAAAGATTCGATCTTCTTCCAGGCACACGCAGACACATATGGACACAATCACACACATGCAACATATTTGTAACCCGTATGGTATACTCTGGCTACACTGTAAAACTTGCTGCTCAAACCAAGGAATGGATTTTTTTGTAGACAAATTATTCTCCCAACACTTTTCAGGAAAAAAGAAAAAGAAAAACAGAAGGAGGGAGGAAGGGAAAAGAAAGAGAGAGACAGAGAGAGAGAGAGAGGGAGAAAGAGAAAAACAGCATGATGACACCAAGAATGGGACTTTAGTGATGCAGGCATTAATTTGTTTACTTTAAAAAATAAAACCTTACATTGAGCCTTCCCTTAAACAAGAAGGAAAACATAATATAATTCATAGAATGAACAGCAGCCTTGCAATTGTAGTTGGCCTTCATAAAATTAAAGTTGGTTTCTGGAGGGTAAAAGAAGGATTTAAATTTCTGTTTAAAAGGATTAATCTCTTTGACAGGTCTATTCTCCTAATATCCACCTTTGAAAAATTTGGTTTTTCCTTCTTTAAAGTTTTCCTCAAAGTTTCAATAGCATCCCAGTGAAACTATAATGCAAAATTATGTTTTTTTGAGGAAGAGAAAACAGTTGAGAAATTTTAAAATATTGCCACTGCAACAATTTCACATTGCTAGCCTCAATTTGAGAAAATTCATCTATCTAATTATTATGTTTACACACTACTTTAAATCCTTGGTGAATAGTTTCTATGAATAATACTGCCCTTGTTTATTTCCATGTATTCCATAAAAATTACATCTGGAAATCTCAAAAACACCTGGAGAATACTTATATAAATGTCTAGGCAGTAGATGGAAAGGTGATTTTAGTTTTTGAATAAAAATTGTGAAGCAGACAAGTTATTGTTCTTATTTTTAAGAGCCATTAACTTTATTTGCTTTAATAGAGATTTGCCTACTAAACAGATACTAAGTAAAAGAGTCTCTTGCTTCCTTATAGTTTTCAGATAAAATATATCAGAAAATATATTTTTGATCTGTTGCTTCTAAAATATTATAGTTTTCATTTAAAATTATGTCTGCTGAGTAGGTATATTGGTAAATATTTGTATATACTATATATAACATTTTGTGTGTATGCATGTTTTTAATTTTAAATATGTGAGGTACAATTCTGCATTAGACAAACTTTCATTATGCAGGTAACCTTGTTGATGAGATATGCGCCCCCTTCCCTGGCAGTTTCCCACTACTGCCAATCCCTTTCTTATAGTATTACAATAGCTGCTCAAGGTCTGCTTATGAGTGAGAACATGTGAATACCATATATATAACTTTTATTGATGATAGAAGTGAATATAAACAATGAAGCTTATGTCTTAACTTTTTATTAAAGACCCATTAAAAACTTTACTTTTTCAGTGCTTACTGAAATCAACATGCTTAAACCAAGGTGTATGACATATATTACAAAATACAAAGGAAAATATTTTTACAGTCTAGGGCTTCGATGTTTACATATGTCCATTCATTTTGGGCATGTACATTTTATTTTCAAAATTCAAGATGTTTTTCTTTCTATGACAGTCATAAACCTCAGCTCCACTTTGTTAACCTTAAGAAACTAGACAATTAAAGAGGAAACATACTGAAATATGGATAGAAGACAGGGAAGCTGATAAGAAAACACAGACCCTGGAGATGAAGTGAACAATGGAATTGTCCCATGAACAGGAGATTTTGAGAACCAGGATAGAGAATTAATTAAGTTGGATTTGAGAAGTGTTCTTGTAAAGAAATACCACCTGGAGTATAAAAATAAGAACTTGTGAAACTGTGTGTCAGTGAATACTGGTGTAGTAGGTGAGGATGGTGGTAGGGAAAAGGATGTAGTTGATGGGATGATTATGTGTTTCTCTTTGCTATTACTTGTATTTTTCTTTGCCTTTACTCTTAGTGGTAATAATAATTTTTGTAGTCTTGTGCAATTCATTTTAACTCATTTAATCTGATCTTCAATTTTGTCATTAAAGGACTAAAACAGGCTTAGCAATACTTATAATGCTGTTAGCATAATAATTTTGCATTAATAAGTGTGTCTGCTCATGAGGAGTGATAGAGATAATACATTCAAAAGAGCTAATTGGAGGCCGGGAAGATGGTGGCCAAGTCAGTCGGACTTTGCGAGTCCCTGTGTGAGTGAGTGAGTGTATGGAAAATTTTGTATACGTGCCAGTGAGTGAGTGGGCATGTGAATGACTGACTGAGTGAGGGCTAGGGAATAAGTGGTTAGAGCTCTCCTGGTGCAGTGGCTAGTGCCACAGATGCTGGGCTTGAACCCTAGTGATTCCTGGCATGCAGAAGTCAAGTGCCATTTTCTTTTCTTTTCTTTTTTAATCAACAAACTCTCCCTGAGAAGAAAATGCTGGGAAAGGCTGTCTAAGTGGGGACTCATAAGCAAGTGGCCAGGTCCCTGGTGCAACAGCTGGTGCTGCAGCTTCTTTGCTTCATCCCTGGCTCTCCCCAGGTCACAGAAGCGGGTGCCATTATTATTATTTTTTTTAAGGACAAAAGTGGCGAGGAGAAAATATAATCCCAGGCTCTCCCTCATTGGTGCAGCAGGAGAGAGAATGCTGGCTCCTGGCTTTGCCTCACCACTTCAGCACCTGGCAGGCCACGGGCAGCAGGGACTGCAAAAGGAGTCCAAAGGCAAAGTCCCAAGGACGAGGACAAGAGAGGCACCCCACCACCATCTTGAAGGCGGGGCAAGAAAGTGCTCTACTCCTTCACCACAGAGTAACAGACCCGATCTCTGTGACTGGTGCATCAACTACTCAGGGATTGATGGTGGCCCAGAGAGAATATCCTGAAAGCACAGGTCCCTTTGGAGGGACCTGTCAAGTGCTGTCTTCCAGGCGCCCCACCTCCTACCCTGATCTAGCTGTGGGACGAAGGATGTGGCCAGAAAAGGATGAGAAAGGACTCCAAAGAGATCAGTGTTGAGTCTGAGGCTGATCCAAACCCCTTGTTCCCCAGAAATCCTCTGAACACCAGACCTGCACAGCTGGGCCACGACTGAGAGAGACAAACCCAGGCAGAGCCTGACATCAGTTGCAATAGAACTCCATTCCAGGATAGGCTTGGCTGGGGCACCCTCCCTCCCCCACTGCGAGTACATATCTGGGGAGGAGACAATTCTGGACCTCCCCACTGGAGGAGATCTCCCTGACCATACAAGAGTGAGAGGGGAGGACTGCAGTCCCACCCACCATTCCTGCCCCTGCTCCTTCTCTGCTTCAGACACTGAAGAGGTGGCTCTACAGGAAAGACCAGATTACAGGAACAAATACAGAGCCTGCCACAAGAGGACAGGTTTCTTTTTTAAATTTTCAATTTAAAAAAAATTAAAATTTTTTGACTTTTAGTTCATCTATTTTTTAAAATATTTTTCCTTTATGCATTAATGTGTATGTGAGGATTTGATCTGCTCCCCTGAAATATTTTTTCTTTTCTTTTTCTGCTTCTTTCTTCTTTTATTTGTCTTTTTCTGTTTATGTGTGTAGGTGAATGATTGAGTGTTCATCTTTCAATTTTGTTGTTCTTGTTCATTTTTTTTTTGTTTTCATTTTTTATAGTTTAAGGTGTGTGTTAATATATATATGAGGGTTTGACCCGAATTCCATTTTTCTCCCTCGGTCTTTCTGTTTTTCTTCTCTATTCACTTTAAAATAGGCATGTGTGTTTTGAGTTTTCTTGTTTTTTTTGTTGTTTGTTTTGTTTCACTTTGTTATTATTCCAGTTTATTTTGGGATATGTGTGTATGCCTGTATGTGTGTGTGTTCAATTGTTTTTTTGCACTGGTTTCTGCTTTGCATTGTCATATAGAGTGGAGATGAGGAGTGGGTCTCTGGGAACATATACCACAATATGTGAGCACTGCAATTTGCAAGTAGTCTCTGAATTCCAGCACCCCATCCTCTACTTTATTCAAATTTTAAAAACTACAAAAGACAGCAAGCTTCCCATCTACCATCCTATTTCAAAACAGAACAAATCTAGAGCCCAGATCAGGGAAGAATAGAGGACTGAGCAAACATCAGAAGGGGAAGCCTCTCCCACTGACAATAAATAACAGAACTAAGATAAAAACAAGAGATCTGTCACAAATGAGAAAAAAAAAAAGGAAGACCTCAGACAATTTCAAGTGTACCAAAGACAAAACTCCTGAAAGATCAGATCTTGGTGCCCAAACAATGGAAGTCACCAATAACTGACCCCAGAATACAACAGGGATTAGGGAATGGATGGAAAGAGTGAATAAGACTCAAGAAAGACAAAGATGCATACTGAAAGAATTTGTAATGGAGATTATGGCAATACAAAATTTCATTCAGGAAATAAATGACAAGCATGGAAAGCAGAATTAATCTAATTGAAGAAAAAAATCTTAGGTCTTGAAGACCAGAACATGGAATTAAACTTATCTGTAAAAAACACAGAAAGAGGACTCAGAAAGAAAGCACAAAGCCAACAAGTGATGTGCAATTATCTCAAGAGGCCGAACCTACACCTGATTGGTATCCTAGAAGAAGAAAGGGAAATGGAGAACAACTTGGAGCAAGTATTCCAGGAGGTAATCCAAGAAAACTCTCCCCATCTCACCAGAGATGTGACCAACCAAGCACAAGAGATACAGCGAATACCCACAAGACATCAAATGAGAAGATCAACCCCTTGACACATAATAATTCACCTACACAAAGTAGGCACAAAAGAAAAAATCCTAAAGGCAGCAAGAAAGAAACATCAGACTACATACTAGGGAAAACCAATCAGAATAGCGGCAGACCAATCGGCAGAAGCACTGCAAGCTAGAAGGAATTGGAGCCCTATATTCAAAGTCTTCAAATATAAGCAATTTCACCCAAGAATGTCCTATCCAACCAAGCTCAGCTTCATCAGTGATGGAGAATTAAAATACTTTCCAGACATCCAATCCCTAAGAGATTGTGTAGATTCCAGACCAGCACTACTGGAGACAATTAAAAAAGTATTAAGACAGAAGAAAGAAAGAAAAAAGAATGATCACACATTTCCCAAGAGAACAGCAGAACACTGAATCAACAGAAAACACAGTACAGCAAGAAACTTGAAAACACACAAATACATAAACCCTAAAGCCAAAAGAAAAGATGCAAGCAAAGAAAAAACATTATAAGAACCTCATGAAAGCAATAAACAATCACATTTCAATAATCAGTCTGAATGTGAATGAACTAAATGCATCACTGAAAAATGCAGAAAGGCAAACTGGATAAGAAACCATGACCCAATTATTTGCTGCATCCAGCAAACTCATCTTGCTAGAAGGGATGCACATCAATTCAAAATTAAAGGATGGAAAATGAATTTCCAGGCAAATGGATCACAAAAAAGGACAGAAACTGCAACCTTAATATCAAACAAAACAATCTTTAAGCTATCAAAAATTTAAAAAGATGCAAAAGGACACTACAAAAAGTTGAAAGGTTCAATCCATCGACAAGAAACATCCAACCTAAAAATATATGCACTAACACAGGAGCACCAACATTTATAAAGCAACTATTAAGTAAACTAAAAAAGATATTGACTCTAACACTAGTATAGCAGGGGATTTGAATACCCCACTAACAGCCCTAAGTAGATCACTGAGGCAAAAAATCAACAAGGAGATCCAGAACCTAAACTTAACATTCGACCAAATGGACTTAATAGAAATCTGCAGATTATTCAGCCCAACAGCCACAGAATAAGCAATCTACTCATCACCACATGGAATATATTTCAAAATCGATCAAATCCTTGGCTATAAACCAAGCATAAACAAATTCCATAAGGCTTAAATCTTTCCATGCACACTCTCAGACCACAGTGGAATAAAAATAAGTATCAAAACCAACAACACTTCCTCAAAGCCCACAGAGACATGAACACAAATAACATGATGCTGAATAACTACTGGGTCAACACTGAAATCAAAGCAGAATTTAAAAGATTCCTGCAAACAAATGAAAATGAAGAAATTTTTACCAAAACCTTTGGGATGCCATGAAAGCAGTTCTAAGAGGGGAATATATCTCTATGAGCAATAAAATGGAAAGATCACAAGTGGAAAGTCTAAAAAAATCACCTAAGCGAGCTGGAAAGTGAAGACCACCAGAACCCCAACTTTAACAGAAGAATCTGAATCACCAAAATAAGAGCCCAAATACAGGACATAGAAGACAAAAATAACTTAGAAAATATCAACAACAAAAAGAAGCTGTTTTATTAAAATTAGCAAGATTGATGGACCCCTAGCCAGAATGACCAAGAAAAAGAGAGAAAAGTCCAAATAAACACAACCAGAAATGCAAAAGATGAAATCAGAACTGACCCTGAAGAAATACAAAAGATTATCAGAGATTACTATGTTCACCTATATGGAAACAAACTTGATAACCTAAATGAAATAGAGGACTTTCTGACATCACACAACCTCCTGGTTGAAACAAGAAGACATTGAGACACTAGATAGACCAATTTAACCCAGGAAATTGACTCTGTCATATGAAAACTACCTACAAAAAAAAAAAAAAAAAAAAGCCCTGAACGGGATGACTTTCCAGCAGAATTCTACAAAACGTACAAGGAGGAGCTGATACCAATACTTTTGAAAGTATTCCAGGCAATTGAGAAAGATGGAATTTCCCACAAATCATTTTACGAAGCTAACATCACACTGATACCTAAACCAGGTAAAGATCCTACAAAAAAGAGAGCTATAGTCCAATATCCCTTATGAACATAGAGGCAAAAATCCTTGACAAGATTCTAGCAAATCAGATCTAAAAACACACCTCAAAACTTATCCACTGTGACCCAGTAGGCTTCATCCCCAGGATGCAGGACTGGTTCAACATTCACAAGATCATAAATGTAATTAATCATCAACAGATATAAAAATAAAAACCACATGATTATATCACTAGATGCAGAAAAAACTTTTGATAAAATCCAGCATCCCTTCTTGGTAAAAACCCTCAAACACCTAGGTATAGAAGGACCATACCAAAAAAGAGTAAGTGCCATCTACAATAAACCCACAACTAATATATTGCTAAATGGACAGAAACTGGAAACATTTCCCCTACAAACTGGAACAACACAAGGATGTCCACTCTCACCCCTCTTGTTCAACATTGTGTTGAAAGTCCTAAATAGGGCAATTAGACAAGAGAAGGAAATCTGGGGTATCCAAATGGGAAAAGAGGAAGTCAAGTTATCCCTCTTTGCTGATAGTATGACTCTATACTTTGAAAATCAGAGAGAATCTTTCAAAAATCTGCTTGCACTGACAAAGGACTTTGGCAAAGTCTCAGGATACAAAATAAATGTGCAAAAGCCAGTTGCATTCCTATACACCAACAACAAACTGGCAGAAAGCCAAATTGAAAGCATGATCCCATTCACAATAGTAACCAAAAAAAAATGAAATACCTCAGTATCTTCCTAACCAGAGAAGTGAAAGAAATTTACAATGAGAACTGTAAAACACTGCTCAAAGAAATCCAAGAAGACACAAACAAAGAGATAGGAAGAATCAACATTGCTAAGATGCCCATCCTACCAAAGGCAATCTACAGATTCAATGCAATACCCATTGAGTTACCAACATCATTCTTCTCAGAACTGAAAATGACAATACAGAAATTCATATGGAACATAAATGACCACAAATATCCAAAACAATCCTTAGCAAATGAAACAAAGCAAGAGGAATTCCAGACTTCAAACTTTACTATATAGCTACAGTAATCAAAATAGCCTGGTATTTGGTTCAAGAACAGGCACATAGACCAATGGAACAGGAAAGGGATTCCAGAAGCAAAGCCTCAATTTCTCAACCAACTCATCTTTGGCAAAGCCTCCAGAAGCAACCACTGGGGAGAGGAGAACCTATTCAGTAAATAGTGCTGGGAAAACTGACTGACCACAGGACCCCTACCTATCACCATACAAAAAATTTACTCTAAATGGATCAAAGACCTAAACCTCAAACTATAAGAATCTTAGAAAACTCAGGAGACACCCTTATGGAAATTGGAACTGGCAACCCATTCCTATTCAGAACCCTAAATGCCCTTATCTTAAGAAATAAGATAGGCAAGTGGTACCTCATCAAACTAATGAGCTTTGCAAAGCAGAAGAAACTATCAAGAAAGTAGCCCACAGAATGGGAAAAAACATTTGCCAAGTATATATCTACTAAAGCCTAACATCTAGGATCTACATGGAACTCAGAAGCGCTGAATGGAATAAAACAAACAGCCCCATTAAAAAGTGAGCAAAAGTCATGAATAGACACTTCTCAAAAGAAGATATACAGGCAGCCAACAGACACATGAAAAAGTGCTCAGCCTCATTCATCATCAGAGAAATCAAAACCACATTGAGATATCATCTAACCCCAGTAAGAATGGCCATCAGTTATAAAACAAACAACAGATACTGGCGAGCATGCTGAGGAAAAGGAATGCGTCTACCCTGCTGGTGAGAATGCAAACGAGTGCAACCTCTTCGGAAGACAGTGTGGAGGTATCTGAAAGAACTAGAAATTGACTTTCCATATGACCCAGCAATTTACCTATTGGAATTATTCCCAGAGGAACTCAAATCATTCTACAAAAAAGATATCTGCACACATATGTTTGTTGCAGCTCTATTCACAATAGCAAAGACATGGAACCAACCATGTTGCCCATCGAAGCTGGACTGGATTAAAAAAATGTGGTACATATACACAATGGAATTTTATGCAGCCATAAAGGAGGACAAACCTATGGACTTTGGAGCAACTTGGATGGATTTAGAGTCGATCATACTCAGTGATCTATCACAGAAACAAAGAAGAGTACATATGTTTTCACTCATAAGCGGAACCTGAACAATTATAATACTATAAGAAAGCGATTGGCAGTAGAGGGAAACTATCACGAGGAGGGGTGGTATTGGCAATTGAGGGAAACTGTTAGGGGAGGAAGGGGCATACCTCATCAACAAGGTTACCTGCATATTCAATGTTTGTATACCTAACCCACATCTTTATAATAAAAAATAGAGCTAATCTATACTTAGAGTAAGCACATACTAAATGATTAATATTTTCCTTTTAAAAATTCAAATTTGTAGTTCTTTTCCTATAGCAGTATAAATCTTAAGTTTTTGGTAATAATGGGACATGGAAATTGATCAAGTTGGGAAATTGGGATGGACATATATTTAGCTGAGATAGTGGCAACTAGGTTTTATCTCAGTGGTTTTATTACTCGGCTTTTGTAATAGCTACCTAGAAAATAATTGAAAGGACATGTCCAGTTTCCATGAGAAAGAAAGCAGTAATCAATTAGCACCCTCTACCTTTTTATTGGTAATGAGATACTGTTGGGTCTTGTTATCTTTTATCATAGTGATCTCTGGAAATGTTTTACTAAATACAAATTCACAATAGAACTTAGTTGTATCTAAAAAGACTTGCTAAAAGTTGTCTTTATTTCCTTATTTCCTTTTAAGCAGATCATATTTATGTCTGCCAACCTGCATATATAAGTAACTATTTCCAAGCCAAGTTAACATTTATGAAATGTGGGACAGGAATACAACATTTCAAGAATGTTATTATTCTATGATTCTAGTTATAACTTGATTTGTAAAACATAAAACACCTTTTTAAGATGCTCAAAACCAATAAATTAATACATAATTATTGAATACTGTGTTTAAGTGCTATTTTACACACTCAGTGTATAGTGGTGAATAAACGGACAAGGTCCTTGTTCTTAAGAAACCTGTGTTTTAGTATATGTGTAGTGGGTTAATGGAGTGACTGAGAGTATTCAAAGTACTAAACTTAAAAGTAAATAAGATAATAAATACACAAGTGCCACATATTGATATAATTATTTGATAGCAGGTGAAGATTTTGAAATTAGGAGTATAGATAAAGCACAAGGAATATAAAGCAAAGAATAAGAAGACAAATACATATAAGTAGACTTAATTCAATGAAATTTTAAATAATGCAATAATTTATATGTACCTGAAAATAGGCATTCATAAATATAAGCATACATTGTCAAAATTTTAAGGAAAAAAATGACATTTCAAGAATAGTAGATTTTACCCAACTATTTCAATAATTGCTAGACCAAACAGATTGGAAAATTGTGAGAAAATAAATATTTGAAAACATAATTAAGGAGCTAAATTTACTTGACATACATATAAAAACATGAACCCACCAATTAGATGCAACTAATTTTTCTCCTACTACACAGGGAATGTGTCCATTAATGCCAACATAATGGGCTACAAAGCAAGTCTTAAAACATGCAAACGTTTGTAATCATACATATCTAACTTGTGCAAGTAAATCAGAAATGTATCATAAAAATAGAGATTAGAAATTCATTTTGATAATTTAAATATTTTTAAGTAACACCTCAGCAAAGAAAAATCGCATGCAATGCAATTAGTACTAATTTACAATAAAAGTAAGACAAATCTCAACAAAATATCAAAGCTCATCATAGCAGCTTAGGAGGTTCTTAAAGGAAAATCTATAGATCCAAAATCTCATATTAGAAAAGAAAGAAAAATAGTAATAAATGTGCCAAACAATGTTAGCAAAACATGCAGTAGCAAATAAAGAGAATGTTGTGAAATTTTATGTAAATAAATTTTAAAACATAGATAAAAACAATTAATCTTTGGAAAAAGATTTTCAAAAATTTAAGATGAAACAGCGAATCTGAATAGTAACCACTAAAATTTTGTTATCTTAAATTCTAAGGTTTTAGAGGGAAACTTTAACAAACACTTGAGAAACAAATGCTCCCTATCTTATACAGACTTTTCTAGTACTAAACAACTGAGAATGCTCCTAGAGTTAGGCAAGTAATGTAATCTTGACACCAAAACCAGACAAAGGCAGTATAAGGTAGAAACATTATAGACTAATTTCATAGTAATAAAGCAATGATAAAAAATTTTTATAAAATATGATAATAAATTAGTGGCATTATATACCATAATAAAATTCTTCAAACAATATATTAATGTTCTAAAATCAGTGAAGTCTATTAAAAACAAAAAAATCATGAAAAAACTGGTTTTATTTTAAAAATGCTAGCACATTTTAATTTTTTTTAAAAAAACCTATAGTTTTCCACATTAGGAAATTTACAAAGGAAAATCATGTGATATTTTAAATAGCTGATAAAAAAACAGATGATGAGCTTAACCCTATTTCAATTATTTCAATATTTAGCAAGCCAGGAATATAACTTTTCATAATTGATAAATAATATCTGACGGTAGTATATGTGGACTCTGGAGCCCACCTGGAATTAAATTTTAGTTCTACCATATTATTTTGGGGAAAATTACTTAACATTGTTGTGCCCAAAATTCTTCACTCATAGACGTAAATGATTTTTATATATAAATTACTTTGAAACATGTCTAAATAAATAGCTAAAAAGTGTTAACCCTTACTAAAATTGCCAACCATACTGGAAAGTGAAACATTAGATGTGTTCTTTTTAAAATCAGTAATGACACAAAGACAGTGTCTGTCACTGCTTCTATTTGACATGGTACTTAAATTCTTACCCAGAGCATTAGGCCAAAAAACAAAACAAAACAAAACAAAAACAACAAAAAAAGGAGAAATGATGTAAGTACAGATTAGAAAGAAAGTACTGTCAGTATTTGCATAGAAAAATTAAAATATCTATACAGAAAAATTATAATTAAAATGTTGTAATTAATTAAGCAACTTTGCTAGATACTAGGAATTATAAAAATCAATTGTGGCTTTATCATTGGCAATAACCAGAAAATCTAATAAGGTATCAATTAACAATGGAAAGTATAAGACATTTAAGATTCAGATGAGAAAATGTTTATAAAAAAACTATTACTGAAAGATATCAAAGAAAGTAGGAGTAAAATGAGAGATATGCTATACTAATAGATTAAAAAATCATACATACTTCTATTTATTCCCAAGTAATTTATAAATTCAATACAATCACAATCACATTCAATGGGAAAATCAAGCTTAATTCTAAAATCTGAATAAAAGTTCTAAAGGTAAATACAGATGCCATAACAATTTTGACTTATTTTAAAGCTATGATAAAGTTCAGAGATATCTTGACCTGGAAATAGAAAAACAGGCCAGTGGGAAGAATAGAGAATTTGGAAACAGACATAAAAGCTTCACAATTTTTTTTTTTTTAAGATTCAGGGGGACATGTGCAGGTTTGCTACATGGATATATTGTATAATGGTGAGGTTTGGCTTCTTGTTTACCTATCACCCAAATAGTGAATATTCTATCCAGTAGGTAGTTAGAAACTTGATATTAGACAGCAATAGCATTACCTGTCTATAAATGGTTTTAAATAATTACCCATATGGAAAAAAAAAATTAGATTTCTAGCTTGCACAAAAATGAACTCTACATTGATTAAAGATTTACAGATGAAAAACAAAACTTTAAATGCAAGTTTAACTGGAAAATGTTTTTATGGGAACTCATAACAAGGAAGAATTTTTTAAACAAGGCATAAAAAGCATAAACTATTAAGAAAATAAAGGATTAAATATTATGATATTGATTTTTAAACATTTTGCATAGCAAAAGTAAGCCAGAAATAAAGTGAAATCATTTGCTAAAGATGGTGGCTAGATATTTACAACATAAATTACAGGTGCAGGATCAATAGACATAATACATAAAAGATTCCCTAGAAATTGAAAAAAGGAAACTAATTAGAAAAATGTGCAATGAAAGTAATATTCAGTTAACAAAAGGAAACCTCAGCATACAAAATACGGTAAAGTTGTTCAACTTAATAGAAAACAAAGGAAAGGCAGTAAAAAATGACTGTGATTGATACCACTTAACACCCATGAGGTTAACAACTTTCAGATTTGAGTACTAGTTTTTCAGAACTGTGGAGTTTCTGAAACTCACATCCTATGATGTCGAGAATATAAATTGGTACAACTTCTTTAGATAATAATTTGGCAACATGGAGTTAGATTGAAGAGGTTCACATCCTCTGATGGGATAATCTCACTCTCAGGTATACAGATGTCTTAAAGGGAATCTCACATATGTGTTCAAGAGCACATGTAAGTGAATGTTCATTTCATCCTGATTCACTTATTGTGGTAAAAATCTGGAACAACCTAAGTGTTTATCAGCAGAAAAACATATATATATTAACTGTGATAGTCATATGATACAATAGCATAAATAAATTAATAAACTAAAGCTCTATGTATGTAACATTGATAAATCTCAAAAACAACGCAACCAGAAAAAGCAATTTTCAGAAAGAGGTGTACATGATACAAATAGAAACAATGTATGAAAATAGGATGGATGTGTACATGATGGGAAATATAAAAATATGTACATGCATACATACGCAAAAGAGAAGTGCCAAATTCAAGATTCAGAGGGTACTGCCATGGAAAGAATGGAAATGTCTGACATCACCTTCAGTGTTCACTGTGAGATGCCTGGAGAGAAAGCCAGGTGGGTCTTGACCTATGGTGAGGGGATCATCTCACCAGTAGAGATTGCAATGCTGTGATCAAGCTCAACTAATTTCTTAATTCATACTCCCAAGGTCTAAACTTCCTCAGTGTCTTCTGGTGGAGAACAGGTAGCATTTGCAGACAACCCCAATGGTAGCATTTACTGGTACCCCAAATCCTCATTGTCTATGCATTTTCCTACTGACAAGCCCATTTTCTTACTTTTCCTTGTGTCAAGTTAGGTGGTGGATACATTGAAGTTTGTTTTATTATTCTGTATAATTTCAGTTATTGAAAAAATTTCATTTGAAAAAAGGTGACAAAGTAGCAAGTCCAAAGTAGATATTTTCAGAAATCAGTTGATAAGTTGAGATAAATTATCAGTATGCCCTTTGGATTCAGTAATAAAAAAATAAATTTAAACAGCCAAGATATAAATCTGTTTCTATAGGCATTAGCTAAAAATTTTTAGAAAAAATATATTTATAAACATCCATAGGCATTCTAATATTATTTATTTAAATATTTACAGAAGTATTCTAAAACATTATATGTGTCACTATGTTTTGTTCTCCCTATTCTGAATACTGACACATTTAAATATCTTAGATATTTTGTGAAATACAGTTATTCTATACTTTGTTCTCCTTATTGCTGAAAGCAGTCTGAATAAAGGCATTTGAGGGAAACTTCAGCTTCCAAAAAATGAGGCTTTTGGTTTTTGTATTTTAATATTTTGTGGCCTCAGCCAACTCCTCCAGTATACTAATTGCTAATTTGTTTGCCTGATACATTTCCTTTGGTGGCAATTAGGAAAATGCTAATTTCCTTCTCTATGATAGGAAAAATCTACAGTGAGAACCCTTTTATGAGATGAATTGCACATAGTCTGCATTTTAAAATGCACATAAAACTAAACACTAACAATAGCAAATACATAATTATTATCCTGTATAAAATATCCATAATTTAAATCATGAAGCTAACATCAAATGTTCATATTTACCTTTGTACTCTAAATGAAATCCAGTGTAACTAACAGATCCATCACTTCGAAAAGCCAAATGCATTGTATTTGAGCTGCTTTCTATTCTCTCTGGTAATTTGCTGTCTTGAAAACTCCCAATCAGTGGGCTATTACTGTCTGGTCCATCATAGATATAGAGGAAGTCATAGTTTGGTTCTATGCTAAAGCTGGGGTCGGGGGAGGAAGAGTGAAAGAGAGAAGTAGAACAGGCTATTAACTATAATCGTCATATAATCTTAATTCAGTGCTTAAAAATAACAACAGACCTTATCAAAATCAGTTAATATAAACATTTTCTCCCAACAACATGTTGAATATGAGTATCAAATCAGCAGTGGGAAAAATGTTGATATTTTCAAATATCTTAAAGTTGATACTATGTCTACAGGAAATACAAGTGATTGTAAGGCAAACAATCTAGCTGATGAAAGGACACAGAATTTGGAGCCAGAAGTTGAGAGTTCAAGTCTCGTTAGTAATATATTCTTAAACAAATTGCTTGTGAAGTATGAAGGATGGTATCTATTTAATTTTTTTCATCCGTATATGTTGTATCATGAAAATGCAACCTTTTTTTTTCAATCAATGGTACTATTTGTCGTGAACTTTGAGTTTTATGAGCATTATTGCTATTTTAAAATTCAACTCTACATATCAGATTTAAACAAAAATTAAAATATACAACTTGCATTTAAATTACTTAAATGAAGCATTGCATATTGCATTAGGCATTCTTTTTCCTGAAGGTAAATATATTTTCTATTTTTGGAACTTAATGTAGTATAAATCAAACCAATACACTGTCAAAACTAGGTAATGTGAGAAAAGCTTGTAATTGAGTCAAATAAATATTTTTAATATTGCAAGATTTTCATATTGTAACTTGCCTTAATAACCTCCAATAATAAAATAATTGTTCCACAATGGGCATAGAACCCACATATTTAGAAGGCAGGAAATTTGTAGTTAATTTCACTATTATCTAACTTAGACTGTGGTAGAGAAACAGAATGAAAAAGATGGACTCATTTGGGTCAGTTAGAAAAGTTACACAGTTTGTGATATAAAAAGAAACTAATAAAGTTTGCAATTTTTAAAGATCCATCAGCAGAGAAACTACTTTGTGATGTTTTGCCATCTTTACCTGAATCTAACCATGAGATTTGTTAGGTGAAAATATTTCCAAATCTACGGAATTTATAGGAGTTACCTTTCTACAACTATTATCATCCTTATTGTGTGCATGTACAAGAAAGAAGAGCTCACTTTCTCAGTTTGTCCATAAACAGTGGTGAAGAAAGACTGGATAACGTAGAGGTTCTCAGACTTTGCTTACATAAGGGTCCCTCTAACTTGAGAAAATTGGGGACCGCCACTCTATTATATTTTGTTTTAACTTATACAGTAGCTTCACAAATTTAGTTCAGTTAATTTATTTTGAAATGTTTCCATGGATCTGAGGCCTGAATTTCGTTAACTATTGGTATAATATAGCCCAAATCAGAAGATTAAGCCTGATTTCATTACTTCTTACCCTTGTTCTGAAACAAAACACAACCTCTGAATTTTAGCTCCTTGAACAATAAGATTTGATGGTAATTACAACTTCCTATCTCACTGCTGACAGAATCACTAGAAACACGTTTCTGTAAATGACATATTTATTAGGATGGAAGGCTGAAAGTCTATTTAGCAATGGAATGCGGTACATTTCTTTTTAATTTTTAGTTTGGGAAAAATTAAGAGTCAAAGTATTGATTTATAACTTCTTTGAAATGAAAATAAAATGTTAGAGTCTTAGTTGTAATGATTGCTTTTACATGAAAAGCTGAAAGAACAATACATTTTAATAGTACATTATATTTTACAAGGTACTTTCATAAATATTAACTTGGTCTTGCCAATAATCCTGTAGTATAAGGGAGAGTTTATGATTTTCATTTTACCGAGTACACTAAAACCCTGAAAAGTCCGTGGTTTCCCTAAGGTCACATAATAAATGACAGAGCTGAAAATCAAATTCTGGTCATGCACTTTATGTAATACATCCTTTCACCCCCGCTAGAATAACTTTATAAGCAAATTAAGCCCTGTATCATACATCGTGATATTTATAATGTCTTATCTGTATTGATGTTTCCTCAACTGGGAAAATGGGGATAATAATGGTACTTAACTCAGAAAGTTGTCTTATAACAGGGTCCTGGAATATAACTAACATTATCATTGTGTTGCTTTGGTATTACAAATTAGCAGTAGCACTACAAATTATACAAATGTTCACCTACCAATGCCACTATAATTATAAAGTAATTCATATGTTCATACTTTGGCTAAATTTTTATGAGTTCATATGATCTTTACTTTAAAAAAAATATATTAGAAAATATTGTACACTTAAAACTTACACTTTACGTAACTACCAAGCAAGCCTTAGCACATTGGTGGCAGGAAATGGGGTTGTTTCTAGAGTCCATACACAGACTATGTTAATCTTAGTGAAGATCAGGGGTTTTTCTACTTAGGAAATATTTGAGTTGCTATTACTTGACAATTCCATTGAAATCTTAGGAGAGAGGGACAGGTTTTTTGGTACCAGGTATTGGCTCCAAGGGAGGAAACAGACTCATTGGAACAAATAACTTGCCCAAGGCAATACGTATGGAAGGGCAGAGCTAGGGCTCAAATCCAGGTACTCACTTTCCAACGTAGGCTGCGTCCCTCACTACTTCAGTATTAAGCTAACTCTGCAGTTTATACTGCTAAACAACGAATTAAAGTCTGGAATGCTTCTATGTAAAGCTCTATCATGAGACAAGTTCTGTTGATAAATCAAATAGAAATAATCTACCCAAATTCTTCTTTGTCAGCTTGACTTAATGAGACCACCAGAAAGAAAAGTAATTAGGAAGATGGGCTAGGTGGCTCAGTCCGTAATCCCGCGCTTTGGGAGGCTGAGGTGAGTGGATTGCCTGGGCCCGCGGGTTCGAGACCCGCCTGGGCAACTTGGCGAGACCTCATCTCTACAATAAATAAATAAATAAATTAGCCGGGCATGGTAGCGCGCGCCTGTAGTTCCAGCTACTTGGAAGGCTGAGGCGGAAGGATCGCCGGAGCCCAGCAGGTCGAGGCTGCGGTGGCCGGGAGCAGCCACTGCACTCCAGTCTGGGCGACAGAGTGAGACTCCAACTCAAAAATAAAAGAAAAGAAGTTAGGATGTCTTCCCAAGGCTAGTGGTGATGCTGTACATATGGGTTTTTAGATACTTCACAAAGGTTGTGGGTGACGCACAAGTGGGGAAAAAAAAAGTTGAAGTACTGACCTTTCAAATCTTGAAGCTTAGGAAAAAACTGAATTTTTTAAAAGCAGTGATAGTAAGTACAAGGAGGAAGGAAAGGTTATAAAGAAATCAAACTTCATGAGAAGTGACCTTTAAAGTGTTTCCCCTGCTCCGGAATTTGGTGAAAACGTTCACCCACTACCATTCAGAAGTGTTATTCAGGTATTCAAAGCTTTGTTAATTGCAAAGTGTTAGGATTGAGATTAGTTAAAAATAATAAAAATGCTATGTACCGAAACAAGGATTTGTCTAGTACAAATGTTAAAGCAAAATGACTACAAAATATTGTTTAAATATGGAAAGGTATAAGAACTCACCTGATAAATGCCAAGGAGATAACATAGTCTGCATTGACGGTGATAGTCCAGTCACAGTCTCTGCTGTGCGGATATGGATGAGGAAAGTTTGGCGAAAGAATAAAACCTGATGATCCTGTTAAATTGCCTCCACAGGGTGCTTCAATTTAAACAAACAAACAAAACCTCTTAAGAGATTAATACAATTTATTAGTTATCAATATTTGTGAATAAATGTCTTTAAAAGGGTTTATGAGGTTTTGTACATAAACCCTGACATTTATAGTACCAGATGCTTGGATGCTGCATTGTCTTTCAAGAAAGATCATTTAAAGTATTGAATACATGCATATGTACATGCATACAGTAAATGTAGTTCCTTTCCTGGCTTCAAGAGACAAAAAACATTGCATATATACTTCCTTCTCTTTCTAATACTATTTTGTTCAGGAAGAAAAGCATTGGTAAGAGTAGTAAAGATGCTTTCCCTCTAGTTACTAAGACAAATCTGAAGATTAAAAATTAGAAGCTTAGGAAAGCTTCTAATAATAAATGAAAGCTAATAATAAACGAAATGGTCAGATGTGAGATACTTGACTCTTTTTGTGTGTGTCTTCCTTAGAACATTTTATGTATTTAAGGAGGAAGACACTTTGTTGATAGTTAGTGAGTGAACATGAATGATTACTTGAATCCTAGGCTACTTAACAATAAAACACTCATACTGAACATTCGGATAGTCATAAATTCTAATTGCCTGATCGTTGATGAAAATGAGTAGTTAGTACAGTTGTTATTGCAGCCCCCCAAAAAGGTTTCTGTAGCACTTCAATAGAGATATTTAAAAAACTGTCAGTGAAATTCAGACAATAGATTCTTAAGGGGATTACTGCTGAAATTTTGTTAAGCACAGTTTATGTTAATATATATATATATATATATATATATATATATTTCACAGAGTTGGTATCTTCAAAAAAGAGATACATGAAGAAAAATATAGAAGTCCCTGGTGGTGGGGTGGGCGAATGGAAAATATAAATAGATATGTATATGTGAGAAAGGGACAGAAATTGGGGTTCTTCTGTTCTCACCATGCTTCCTACACATAACCAACACATCAGCATTCTTCTCATATCTGGGTTTTATAATTGTAGTTTTCAGAGATGCATATTATGATTCAGTTATAAGGCATTCAAATTCTTTTGACAGCATAAAACTGGTTTTGGGGGAAAAAAGGCAATTTGGTACTGTCAACATTTCAGCATTTCTGTTCTCTGCCTGAGTCTAAATATGCAAAAGCACCACTGCAGTTTGGTAATTCTGCTATTTAAATCATAGATGTCTGGTATGGTATTCCTCTTCATCCCTCTGCTACTCTTGTCCTCTTGTCCTCAGTGCCTCAGTCACTACCAGAAGATGATCTCAGCTTCTACTATATTGTCTATATTTTGTTGCTCAGTGCTCTCTGTTATGGTAGACCCTCCCCACCACTTTGCAATAATCCTTTTTTAAAATCAAAGTCTCTCCTAAGCTCTGATTAGTTTTTTATTTGACACGACTAAGTCCTTTGAAGGAGAAATGAAATCTCATTGCCGCTTTCTGCACCTTTGTGCTGTATTGACCTACAGTCCTGATTAAGATGACAAGCAAAGTTGGGCACCAAAGCAGGGAAGTGTTTCATTGTAGTGTTACAAATAAAAGTGCCAAAGTGTTCTTAATGAGAAGAATTACTGTAAAGTTGAGACTTGTGTTTATTTTAAGTTACATTTAGGAAGACATAATAATTTTTTTTATTACTTAGGCACTCTAGATATCTTTGTTTTTCCACCTCCCATTCTCTCCTCAACCTTTGCTATATCCCCTTTAACCACCTGGCTCCCCATGCAAGCACTTCTTAGTTTGTCCTTAAATGAGGTTTATTGACAAAAATAATGGAGACTTTTCTGCTTTTATCTTTCTTTCATATCTGTGGTCATTCTTAACTGTTGATTTTTACCTTAAACTTACTCTCCGCATTTCTGGAATTTCACCTCTGATTCTCTTCTAGTGTCTTTGTACAGACTTCCACTTTACTGTCAGGCAATTCTTCCCTTATCTCACCTTATAGTCTTGGTGTTCTTCTGAGTTCCTTGTTTATTATTCCTAATTTTTACTTTGTTACATTTTTTCTTATTGACCATATTCAAATTTATAATTTGTATCTTATATTTTGTATACACTGATAACTCCTTCTACAGATTTCTCGGCTGAATTCTAAACCATATGTCCTAGTGTAGAACCTCGTTGTCTATAGGCCTGTCAAACAGAATGCCCCAAATACTCAAACCTCAAATCAAATTTGCTTCTCCTCCTGCATTAGCAAATTGTTAGAAGAGCACTATCATCCACCTAGATTCCCAAACTAAAGACCTAAGAGTCTTCCCTTTACTTCACTGCATTCTTATAGCCCATCTATCAAGAAGCCTTGCCAAGGCTCTACTTCATAGGTATTTTCAACCTGCCCTTCTTTCCTTGCCTGCTTTCATATTTCCACATCTACCTCTTCTCTCTAGAATTATTGCAATGGCTTCCTGTAATCTAGTTCTCCCCCAGTTTTTCCCAGTGAAAACATCTAATCACATTATGCCTATAGATGAAATTCTGCAGAAGTTTCACATTTCCCAGAAGATAATGCCCCAACTCTAGTACAACATTCTTGACCTGACCCCTCCAGCCTTTTCAATCTCATCAGCCCTCACGCTAGACACATAAATCATATTCAAACACTATCAAACTGCTCATAGTTCATTGTACCTCCCTGACTTTGCTCATTTTATTTCTTATTCCTGAAATGTCTTGTTCCCTTTTACAGTTACATAACTCTTACTTATGTTTTAAGATACATCACTGCCTGCTGGAAGTTTTCCTGAAAAACGCAGTATGTGTTCTGCCTTAGCACTCTCCAACCCACTCTGATAGCCATGGCAACCTCTACCTATCTCCATCATTTCCCTTACTATATTTTATTTAAATATTCCACTCAAGTGTTAGCATTCACCACTAACAGATAAACTAAAGACTGTGTCTTATACGTAATTTTATACCTAGAATTCAGCACATACTATGTATTCCATAAATGTTGAACTGCTAGTGGCTTTATATATTGATTATGAAAATACAAAAGATGACTGTATGTGTGAATGCACAGTCTAATCTGTAGCTATGTATTTTGGCTAAAATAACAGCATATTTTGCCTTTGGGGATTTAAAAATTATATGAAAAATAGGCAATAATGTATAATTACAAATGCATATACAAGCATACCTCAGCGATATTTCAGGTTCAGTTCCAGACCACAGCAGTGAATCATAAAATTTGGGAGTTTCTCAGCACATATAAAAGTTATGCTTAAAGTATAATGTAGTCTATTAAGTGCACAATACCATTATGTCTAAAAAATGTGCATAACTTAATTTTTAAAATTTCTTATTGCTAAAAAACTGCTATGGTCATCTGAGGTTTTGACAAGTCATAATCTCTGTGCTAGTAGAGGGTCTTGCCTTGGTGTTGACAGTTGCTAGTTGATCAAGATGGTGGTTGCTAAAGGCTGGGGTGGCTGTGGTGATTTCTTAAAATAAGACAGTGAGGTTTGCCACATCAACTGACTCTTCCTTTTGTGGAAGATTTATCTGTAGCATAAGCTGCTGTGTGATAGCATTTTTACCCACAGTAGAACTTCTTTCACAATTGGAGTCAATCCCCTTAAACTTGCTACTGCTTCATCAACTTCAGTTTATGTAATATTTTCAATCTTTTGTTGCCATTTCAACAATGTTCATAACATCTTCACTAGGGGTAGATTCCATCTCAGGAAACCACTTTATTTGCTCATCTTAAGAAGAAACTCTCATTGTTCAAGTTTTGTCATGAGAGCGCAGCAATTCTGTGGCATATTCAAGCTCCATCTTCGAATCTAGTTCTCTTTCTATTTCCACCACATTTGCGGTTACCTCCTCCACTGAAGTCTTAAGCCCCACAAAGGTATCCATAAAGTTGGAATCAATTTTTTCCAAACTCCTGTCAGTGCTGATATTTGGACATCCTCCCATGAATCACTAATGTCCTTAATAGCATCTAGAATGGTGAATCCTTTCCAGAAGATTTTCTATTTACTTTGTACAGATTCATTAGATAAATCACTATCTATGACAGCTATAGCATTATGAAACATATTTTTTAAATATTAAGACTTGAAAGATGAAATTACTACTTGATCTATGGGCTGCAGAATGGATATTATGCTAGCAAGCATGAAAAAAACACTCATTTTCTTGTACATCATCAGAGCTTTTTGGTGACCAGATGCAGTTTAATGAGAAGTATATTTTGTAAGGAGTTTTTCTTATTTTTCTGAGCAGTAGGTCTTAATAGTTGGCTTAAAATATTCAGTAAACCATGCTGCAAACAGATGTGCTCTCATCTAGGCTTTGTTTTTCCTGAGCACAGGCAAAGTAGATTTAGCATAATTTTTAAGGACCCTAGAATTTTTGAAATTGTAAGTGAGCATTGGCTTCAGGTTAAAGTCACCAGCTACATTTGCCTTTAACAAGAGAATCAGCCTTTTCTTTAAAGCTTTGAAACCAGTCATTTACTTCTCCTCTCTAGCTATGAAAGTCCTAGGTGGTATTGTCTTCCAATATAAGTCTTTTCATCTACACTGAAAATTTGTTGTTGAATGTAGCTACTTTCATCAGTTATCTTAGCTAGAACTTCTGGATAACTTGCTGTAACTTCTCCATCAGCACTTGCTGCTTTACCTTGTAATTTATGTTATGAAGACAGTGTCTTCCCTTAATCCTCTTGAACCCACCTCTTCTAGCTTCAGACTTTTCTTCTGCAGCTTTCTCTCCTCTCTAAGCTTTCACAGAATTGAATAGAGTTAGAGCCTTGCTCTGGTTTAGGCATTGGCTTAAGACAATGTTGTGTCTGGCTTGATCTTCTATCCAAACAACTAACACTTTCTTCATATCAGCTATAAGCCTGTTTCACTTTCTTATCATTCCTGTGTTCTCTGGAGTAGCACTTTTAATTTTCTTTAAGAATTTTTCCTTTTCATTCACAACTTGGTTACTATTTGGCACAAGAGGCTTAGCTTTCGGCCTATCTTGACTTTCAATATGCTTTCCTCCTTAAGTTTAATCATTTCTAGCTTTTGATTTAAAGTGAGAGATGTATAACTCTTCCTTTCACTTGAACACTCAGAGACCACTGGTCTAATTTCAATACTGTTGTGTCTCAGGGACTAGGCATGTTCAAGGGGAAGGAGAGAAATGGGGGAACGGTTGGTTAGTGGAATAGTCAGAACAAACTCAACATTTATCAAGTTTGTCATCTTATATGGGTGTGTTTTGTGATGTCCCAAAACAATTACAATAACAATGTCGAAGATCATTGATCATTAATCTCTATAACAGATGTAATAATATGAAAAGTTTGATAAACTGCAAGAATTACCATAATGTAACAGAGAGACACAAAATGAGCACATGCTGTTGGAAAAATGATGCTGATACAATTGCTCAATGCAGGGCTACCACACTGAAAACAAAAAACAACAACAACAAAAAAGCACATAGCAACAAAGCACGACAAATCGAAATTCAATAAAATGAGGCAATGCATGTATGAAGTCTGTATGCATGTATATATGCATAAAATAGTGGAATTAATTTGGTAAAATATTCTATGTGATTTTTATAAAGTGCTAAAGAGATTGGATTATGTGTAATTTAGGAGGAAGGGGGAGCAATTTTGTTTGTTTCAATTTTCCTTATTTTTTATGAGGCCATTTTTTATTGTTAGAAATTTTATACAAATACATGCATAAATATGTATGCTGTACATCTATATACTTTATCATAAAACATATAGGAAAATCTCTTATGTATAGTTTTTAGTATCTTACTGGACATTTTCCATGAGTATACTGTTATTTGGATATAAGAACTATCATCTAACATTTTTATTCTATTATTTAAATTATCATTATTATTTCTTAGCAATAGAGGTATCACTATCATGCCTAGGCTGGTCTCAAACTCCTGGACTCAAGCAATCCTCCTGCCTCAGTCTCCCGAGTAGCTAGGACTACAAGAGCACACTTATTTAAATCATTTATCAAAGTTTTCCCAATATAATTCAATGCTGTGGTTGATTTTGAAAATCTGTGAAAGTCAGTGAGACAAGCAGAGATGTTATCTGACATTTATAAATTCCAAACACTCAGTGAGTAAAGAAAATATCCTCTTTTAAATATACTCAACTTTAAATAGCATTTAGAAATGATTTTATTCCTGCACATCTAATCTTAAACCATTCAAAATATGTCAGAAATTCAGGAATTAAATTTCAATTCGTTTCCCTAGAATTCTGACATTGATGATATTTTTCTGAGTATAATTGCTTGTGAGGCAGTTAGATGGACATCAACTATTGATAATTATTTTACAAATTTCTTACTTTTTTCTCCTTCAATTTTATTTGTGTTTACTGCTTTTCTCAGATTCCTACTCACACTACCGTGTTTCTTATTTACCTTTATATTGAGTATTGCTACTTTCCCTCTGGCAATGTCAAAGTAATCTTCACACTGTCAATTTTGTTAGAATGAATTCTCTTAACTCTCTTAAAGATGATGCCCTTCTGTTTGGTAATTGCTGTAAGGCTGGCTACTTCTACATGCAAGCAAAATGCCTTATGCTCCGGGGTCTGAGACATAGACTTATGAAGTTTCTAGAAAGTTCAGGGTTTAATCTTTGGCATAATATTTCCAATCATGGAGTTCTTTCTTATCAGTTTCAGAGGTCAAGCTTTCTGCAGCCTTAGCAATTTTTCAGACATTTTTAAATGTTATTTTCTTCCTCAGAGAAGCTGTAATGCATATCTTCTCCTCGAGCTATCTTTTCCTACCAAAAAAAAAAAAAATACACAGTACCATAATCCATATAAAAACTTTCTACTATCTGCTCAATTTAAGTAAGATTAAGTGCTTTGTTCCTTTTCTAGATTAGGACTTGCTAGCTATCTAAAGCATATCCTTGTCTATAAATTAAATTTTATAATAGCCTATCTCAGAATTATTTAATCATTTTGTATTTTGGATTTTAGTGCTTTCTAGAATTTCAGTTTAAATTGTTTAATATTTTAAGATTTTTACATAAAAGCATCTGACATGTTATAATTCCTCTGGTAATTCTAATAAGCAACATTCTTTAACCGGATCTAAGAGTCACAATAAAGTAAGAAGTTGTATGGTAACTCTGTGGTGTACTATAATGTCTATTATTTACTCTTTACATAAAGATTTCCTTTGAAAATTGCAAATTAAAACCACACTGAGATATCACCTAACTCCCATCAGGATGGCCATCACCAATAACTAAAAAAATAACATGTTGGAGAGGATGCTGCGAAAAGAGAACACTTCTACACTGTTGGTGGGAGCGTAAACTAGAACAGCCTCTGTGGAAAACAGTGTGACAATTCCTAGAAGATCTAAAAATCAACCTTCCATATGATCCTGCAATCCCCCTACTGGGACTATATTCAGAGGAACTCAATTCACTCTATGAAAAATATACCTGCACACGCATGTTTATCGCAGCATTACTCACAATAGCAAAAACATGGAAACCATGAAAAGAGGACTGGATAAAAAAATGTGGGTACATATACATGATAGAATCTTATGCAGTCATAAAGAAGGAAAAAATTATGAACTTTGCAGCAACTTGGATGGACTTAGAGTCTATAATACTCAGTGATCTATCACTGAAACAAAGCACTGAGTACCACGTTCTCACTCATAAGTGGACCTTGAACAATGATCATAATACTATAAGAAGGGTTTGGCAGTAGTGGGAAACTGCTGGAGAGAAGGGACAGGATTGGCAGTAGTGGGAAACTGCTAGGGGAGGGGCAGCACACCTCATCAACAAGGAAACCTGCATGATGGATATTTGTATACCTAACCCTGAATTGTACCCCACATCTTTAAAATAAAAATTTTAAAAAGTTCCCTTTGAGATGTATGGTCAAATTTCAAATTAGATTATAAGGTTTTAATGTAATTGGAATTTTTCAGATTAGTAGGGTAAGACATACAAATATCTTGAAACAAATATGGACTATTGTTTCAATCTCTTTTACTTTGTAAAAGTTTTTTAACAGGATTTTTTTTCTTGCTTTTATGAGTGCAGTTATTGCAACTGTAAATTAATTGATTTTTTTTACTTAAAATCTTGCAATGGTGCATGAAGAGTAACACAGACATAAACAAAAGTTTTAGTAGAAAGAGAGATATGGCTAAATCTGAACTGTCCCAAGCTATTTCATTATTTTTTGTTTTTTAAAGAATCTCTTAAATAAGTTTACTTTCTTGTCATCTGCCTTGTTTTTTTTATATTTCTTTTGTTTTGTTTTTGCTACATTTAGTGTTTTTTTAAAATCCAACATATAAAATAGAGAAAAATATGTAAAGATTCAGATTTTTAAAGTTTTTACTTCAAAAGAAAATAAGTTTTTAGCAACAGGGAGCTTCTCTTATTTCATTGCTAAATTCTCATTGCTGAGAATAGTGTCTGTGACACACTGAATGACTAATAAATTTGATTTTGTGCTTTCACGCAATAAGTTACAAAATGGGTTAAGATAAATCTGAATAATTGATTGCTTGAGTTTGCTCGCTTCGGACTGAAGATCTGAACACTCTTTTCTTATTTCCATGTGACTTTCAGAAATAAATCACTGTGAAATTATATTGAAAATGCATTTATGAGTTGGATATAAATGAACAAAAATAAGATTCTCTTTCTAAGACATGCTAAATTTGTATGTGCTGAACAAATGTTATTAGCAATACAATGATGAACAAATCATGCAGTCTTTTCTCAAGTTGCCTACAGTGCAGTAAGGAAAGAAAATGTAAGTAAATAAAATGCTGAGTAGAGAAATGTAGTTTTGGGAAAAAGTATTGTAAATTCAAGATGACACCAATATTAAAACCCTTGAACAAAATGTTTAAGATTAAGCTATTTTAATTATAATAGATTTTCCCACCATTTTTATTTCAAAAGTGGTTCAATCCCTTAATTGTTTAACAGACCCATTATAGAAATAAATTGTATCCTAATTTTCTAGAATCTGACTTGGAAATTCAAGAACAGAGCATGGAGACGAAAGGCAGCCAGTTGGAAGTAAGAAGCAAATTGCTACAACTTCTTAGACCATCAAAATAAAAACTGGTCTTCTTTTGTATTAAATGAATAGAATAGAAGTCAAAGTTTTGAAACTTGAACAAAGGTTCTGATAAAATGTTATTTCTTAGAAAAAATAAAGATTTTAGAGGCAGATCAATAAGGCCCATATTAAATATAGAATCTGGATCCACTGCTTAAATTTTAAAAGCAATGGATAACTTCATTTATAAAGTTAATAAAAGAAGATAGGATTTTTTAAGAGCTTTAATTTGCAACATTTTTAGGGTCTTAGAACCACTGAGAATTAAATGAAATTATGGACCATGGGAAAAATAATGATAATTTACAATGTTGTACATTTTGGGGTGGATCATGGTCCTCTGAAATATTAGACCTTCATATAGAATCTACTCTTAAATATGTTTTTTAATAACAGCAATATGGTCGGGCTCGGTGGCTCAGCCTGTAATCCCGCGCCTTCGGAGGCCAAGGTGAGTGGATTGCCTGAGCCCGCGGGTTCGAGCGGTTTCGAGACCTGCCTGGGCAACTTGGCGAGACCTCATCTCTACAATAAATCAAAAAATTAACCGGGCGTGGTAGCGCGCGCCTGTAATTCCAGTTAACTTGGAAGGCTGAGGCGGAAGGATGTGAGCCCAGCAGGTTGAGGCTGCAGTGGCCGGGAGCGGCCACCGCGTCCAGTCTGGGTGACAAAGTGAGACTCTAACTCAAAAAACAAAAAAAACAAAAAAAACAAAAAACAGCAATATAAGTTTTTAGTTGTTATTTTATATTATAAATTTTTAATTATTATTTAATTCATACCTATACAGACTGGTGGGCTGGGCTGCCAGAAGTATCGATTTTCCACCTGAATACATGTTATTCTTTCCTCTCCTTGAAGCTCATATCCTGGGTCACACTGAAAAACAACAGTGTCCCCAGGTTCTCTTCCATCCCCATTCCGAGTCCCATTCATGGGGACCCCTGGGTCACGACATGCAGTGGCAACAGAACCTATCAAAAGACAGAAACAAAATTTTAGTTTTGATACTACCAAAATCAATTTCAAACCAAACTCTAAATGTAAAGTTTAGAACCTTCCACATATCTATGTACTCACATGTACATACACACACACATACTGTGTGCACATAAAACTGGTGAAATCTGGATAAGGTTGGCAGATTGATCAATGTCAATTTCCTGGTTGTGATATTCTACTATAGACCTGCAAGATGTTATTTTTGAGGAGAAACTGAATGAAGGGTATATAGGAAAACTCTGTATTATTCCTTAAAATTGCATATGAATGTACAATTATCAAAAATGAAAAGCTAAAAATCATTAGAAAAGAGGAGATGAGTATGAAACCACAGGAAAACCACTATTCTTTTTATATGCACAATATATGGCGCATTTACTAATTGAGTTAACTCTGATTACTCAGGTTAATGGAACAAGATATTATTTTGAATTATCAGGAAGTAGATTTACCCTAATGCATATGCCAATTAAGTATCAAGAAAAAGAAGCTGTTAGTCCGTTTAGTGAAAATTAAAGTTTATTCATAAATGTAGGATTCAGCACTTGTATAATTTTTTTAAAATGATTTTACATGTTAAAATAATGACTCAAATTTCTGGATTATAGACACGACCAATATTCATTCATTTATTCACTGACAAATTTAGTGTATGTTGGGCATTGTTCTAGGTGCTGAGAATACAAACAAATGGCAGACACAAATAGAATTGAACTGACTTTAAATTTTTTGGATAGTAGTGGTACTGGTAAACAGATTATATTGTATATATCCCTAGTAGATTTATAGGTGGGTACCTAAGTAGGTAGATATATTCAGTTCATATATACATATATATATGTATGAACTGAATATATATATATATCAGTCTGTTAATCTATCCAGCAAACGTTTTGCAGCTCATCAAATACATGTATATACATATATATGTAATATATATATACATGCATTATTACAAAGCTGTGTATGTATATATATATATATATATATATATATATATATATATATACACAGCTTTGTAATATTTTGATTCTTAAAGGTGTATGGGAATCAAGAGGACCACAGCAATAAAGAAACAAACAAACAAAAAAAACTGGTGCTATGTTAACTTTTTTTTTTAAGATGTGAAGTACAATTCAGGATTAGGTTCATAAGTGGTCATCGTATAGGTGAAGTCTGGGCCTCCCATTGGTCCTCATTTTGCAAGTTTGGGTTCAAGTACCCTTACTGATGTTATGTGTCCCTTCTCTCCCCTGGCAGTGTCCCGCTACTGCCATTCCCTTCCATGCAGTATTATGATAAATATTCAGGGTCCACTTATGAGTGAGAACATGCGGTATTCAGTTCTGTGATATATCACTGAGTATGATGAACTCTAAATCCTTCCAGGTTGCTACAGAGTCCATAATTTTGTCCTTCTTTATGACTGTGCAATATTCCATTGTGTATATGTACCACATTTCTCTTTATCCAGTAAAAAATAATTTCAGTGAGCAGGATAGTTGGTTCTATGTTTTTACTATTGTGAATAGTGCTGCAATAAACATGCATGTGCAGGTATCTTTTTTGTAGAATGCTTTGAGTCCCTCCAGGAATATTCCCAGAAGGATGTTAACGGATTGATTGTATGGAAGGTTGATTTTTAAATCTTTTAGGAATCGCCACAATGTTTTCCAGAGAGGGTATACTAGTTTACACTCCCATCAGTATAGTATTAAAGAAGCTTTACCTTTTCTCTGCATCCTCTCCGACATCTGTTGTTTTTTGAGTTGTTAATGATGGCCATCCTGACTGGAATTAGCTGGTATCTCAGTGTGGTTGTTAAACTTAATACTGCATCAAGGCAGCGACAATAACAAAAAGTAGTTACACACATACATACATATGTGTGAGTGTGTTTGTGTTTACGATTGTAAAATGATTAATTTTTAAAGTTAGCTTTTTAAAGAGGAAAAAATTGTTTAAAATATTATTTTTTAAAGTTTTGTTTTTTAAAGAGTTACAAAATGTAGACTTCAATCATCATTTTACCAATCACTTAAATGATGAAAACTCTAGTCTTCTAACTCCCATTCTAGTGGCATGCTCTGTTAATAATAAGAAGTCTTATAGATTTTGTTTTCTTTTACCGATAAAGTTAGCACTTTATCTGTAGGTAATGGCCAGGTACTTCACATGTAAAATTCTCATAACAACCCTGTGATTCAAGTACCATTATTATCCTGATTTTGGAGATAAGGAAACTAAAGTTTAGGGAGGTTAAGTAACCTATGCTAACTTTTGCAATAACTAAAGAGTACAGAACCAAGTTTGAATCCCAGTCTGTTTGATTTCAGAACCCAGACCCTTAAATGTTATATTAGAGTGTCCTCTTCTGCCTATAACTGTCCCGGAGACTCCGTTTCTCTTCTTCTTAGATAAAATAAACTCTTTTAAGAAATTATTGAAAAATAGAGATTGTATCCATAAATAGAAAAACTGTAACTGGCATAAATTCAACTTAAAAATATTCACTCTATCTCCATGTCAGTAATGCTTGAGAAAGTTATTGTTTGTTAATGGAATAACAATAGAACCCATATTGGAGAATATGAAAGAAAGTGAGCTAGGGACTTTTTTTCCTCCAAGTGAACTTGTTTTATAATACTCATCAATGTCTTTTAGCAGAGCACTAAGCAGAGCATCATGTATCACAGAGGCTTGACAATTACAGTCTCCCTTACCCATTGTGGATAGAAATCTTATATAAAATGTTTGTTCTGATAAACTCAGTCATTGGATTTTTCATGATTTGCTCTAGAATGGTTTCCAGCTACACTAAAACTGACCTATGGATAGATTCGTTTTATAATATATAAGTAGAGAGTGATGTTCTACGCACATTTAGGATGTTTTTGTTAGAAACAAGTGACAAATGTGAAAAGCGCAATAGCTTTCAAATTGAATAACATAAAAGACTGAAAAATTTTTTTTTGGCAGTTTCTCAGGTGTTGGACGCTGTTTGCAAGAAGCTTTAAGCTTAACATGCACAACCTCAAAAAATAAAATGTATGTGTAGCAATGTTAGAAAAACATTTCTGAAATGAAAGCAGTTAGTATCGTGTTTTAACTGAGTAATATGGGGGAAAGATGTTTTTTGCTCTAGTGTCAGAATTGCTGGACTTAACAATTTAAAGTGAGACCAAGTAGCTAAAATAAGAAGTATTTTTATATGACAGCCAATATACAACATGTGAGAATAGCATTTGCCTTTGGATCTAGTTGACTTGAAGGAAAAGAGGTGTGGTAAACCCCTTGTGTTCCCTTTTTTTTCAATTAATAAACACATTAGGATTAAGATTTTAAAGCACAAGATGGAATGATGAGGTTTAATGAAAGACCAAAGAACTTTTTTTTGTTTTGTTTTGAAATTACTCAAGGTCTAAAAGCAACTAAATACACACAGGAACAATAACGTTGTGTGAATGCTATTGCCTTTCCTCCTTTACTTACTCAAACTTTGGTCTTCATAATGTTTATACTCTGTATTGTGTATAGGCAAAATTTTAATAATTTTAGCATTAATCATTCTTCCTTTCTGTATTAAATAGAAACTATAACAATTGAAAAAAAAATCATTTAAGGAGTCAGGTTATATCTTGCATAATTAGAATAATGAAAAAAAATTGCATGATGTTATAATAACGTTAAGTATTGATCAATATATATTAAAATAAATTCATTTTTAGTTCATGCTTCTTTTCACCTTTTTTGAGTGTATAGTTCTCAAAACACATAATCTTTATTTGTATTTTCTTTTTTTTTTGTTAATATATAAATTTTCAAGCAGAAGCTTGATCATCTTTATTCTCTCCTGTTCTGGAACAATATAAAGGATGTTTCTATAGAATGAGAACTTGTTTAGCAATTAAGTATTTGAATTTATCAACTATTTTAAACCTAAAAATAAAAAAAAGTATCCAAAATAGTATAGTGACCACCAATGAATTATTATCCATTTTATAAATTTCTTTAATTTGAATTGCTTCAAATTCAATTGATGAAATGATTATCTGCATCTTTTTTCTATTAGATCTTAAGCCTGCCATGAATGACTCCTTTTCCCGAATGTAGATATGTAAAGTAAGCAGAAATTCCAACAAAGATAATGGGTCTTAACAAATTTGTCTCACCTGTAATGATATCAAAAAGAAACAATCTGAAATGTGTATAACAATACACTTACATGCTATAACATCTAAATGTAATTTTGATTTGACTTACAAAATCCCATGAAATCGACAATAAAAGATGACTTCCCTTTCTTGTTTTCTTGACCTCAAAAGGGCTGACAATTTACATTTTGGCTAATCTAGAATGGGAAGTACCAAGTGGCTAAACTTTTTTTTTTTTGAGTTGGAGTCTCACTCCGTTGCCCAGGCTGGAGTGCAGTGGTATGCTCACAGCCACCCCAGCGTCGACTTGCTGGGCTCCGGCGATTCTTCCACCTCAGTCTTCCAAGTATCTGGAACTACAGGGACACACTACCACAACTGGCTAGTTTTTTTATTTATTGTAGAGATGAGGTCTCACCAAGTTGCCCAGGCTGTTCTTGAGGCAATCCACTAGCCTCGGCCTCCCAAAGTGCTGGGATTACTGACTGAGCCACTCAGCCCGGACAACTGGCTAATTTTATAAAATTGTAGATTGTGCTCCTCACATCAGCTGATTATTCAGTAGAAATTAGAATATGCACAGAGAAAGTATATAAACAGAAGTGTATGTGAATAGTTAATATTGCTAATATGTGATACTTATTGAACACTTTCTACATTTAAAACACCATGTTATGAGCTACATCTCATTTCATTCACAGGAAGTCAAGGTACTATTATATCCATATTTTTCCAATAAGAAAATTGAGGCAGTTTTTATGGTTACTTAGGAGTGGTTAAAGTATGAACGCAGGTATGACATCATATCCAAGGGACATTTCTTAAATAAAATGATAGAGATTTTTAAATAAAACATGCTTAAAATGCTGAATATAGTGTAAAAGTGAATGATACAATTTTTCAAATAGAAGTTTTTAAAGCATGTCAGTTTCTAAAACATGTTATTAATCATTGTGTCATTTTAAAAATCAGACCAGCAACTATCTGCCTATGACTTTGATTGGAGTAGTTCAAAAACCTATATATTTATAACATTTTAAATGTGTTACTTTCTTTGAAAAATTGGTATAGATATTTATATTGCAGTCTTATCAATAAGGTCCCATTGGCATATGTTGGTCAAACTGAATAAATATGTATCTAAGAAAGAGAAACAGTTGTTTAACATGAAAGGGAATTTGTTTAAAATTGAGATCAATAAAATAGTAATAACAACGATGTTTCTCTATTGAAAGCATATAGTGTACAAAGCACTTGACTAGAGGCTAAGTTTATACCCATAAGCTAAAATACAGAATCCTTCCAAAGTGATATTATCATCCCCATTTTTAAATGGGTAAAATGAGCCTCAGAGATATTAAATGCGTATTGTTAGCAGAGCTGAAATTTGAACTCAAACAGCAGGACTCAACCACTACAGTGCATTGTCTCAGCCCAAACCTATCTCATTACCAGAAATAACATAAAGCCATACCCTACCAGTGGTACTTTGATAGCAGTTTATTGATGAAAGAACTGACTAAAAAAATTAGACCTAGTTTGAAATGGAAAGGCAAGAAATATTGAGCTATTTGTATCCCTTTATTGCACATAAAAATCTCTTGCTGCCTATATTTTTACTATAAAAGGAAGCAAAAAAGAAAGACTTAAGGTTATTTTTGTATGTATTAAAAATAGTAGAAACAAATTTTATCCATTTATATCCAAATCTAGCCACATATATATGTATATATATGCCAAATAATATTTTAAAAGTAATTACAATACCAAGAGTATTTCTATTCCAACTGATTTTTCAACTTACTGTCTTTCCTCCCCTTTACTTACTTTGATTCCCTTCCTTATTTTTTGAGAGAGTAGAAACAATAAGAGGAGCACACTCTACTTAACATTATCAAATCTATCAGTCCACTGAGGTTTGCACCCATATTTTGTTTCCCCACCTGTTTCAGCGGAGACGTCGTCCTTGTTCTGCATAAACTCAACCCTGGTTCCTGTGTTGCTGGCATTAAACCCACTCTACTTCTCAAGGACTTCATTTATAAACTTGTCTCATTTCTTCTGAGTTACTAGACATTGAATCATTCTCAATGGCATGTACAGTCATCATCAATAGCATGTAAATGTGGCTTCTATGTTTCATCTTAAATAAATAAACAAAATATGCTTATATCCCCATCCTTTTCCAACTACTTTTCCCATTTCTCTACTTTCTTCCATAGGAAACCTGTTAAACATCTCTTCTGAGAGAGAGGTCTCTACACAGCTGTGTCCACTTTTTTCATCAACCTTTCTTCTATTTCACTAGGATACTCTATTTATATCCAGGCTGCCAAAATCAGTAGTAACTTTTGTACGTTCCTCTTTCAGAAACCTTTCAGCAACATTTGTCAGAGATGATTATTCCTTCCTTCCTCAATCACTTTCTTTCCTTGACTTCCAGCTCATTAGCCTATTCTGGTTTTCTTTCTGACTTATTTGATGCTGTTTGTTGTTGTTGTTGTTGTTTTAAATAACCCCAGTATCTTTTGCATTTCGTATGTTGCTAACCTGATGACTGAGGGTTGGTGTACTTTAGGGATTAATCCTGAATGCTCTTCATTTTTTCCACAAATTCTCACTGGGAAACTTATCTAAACCCATGATTTAAAATACTATTTTTAGTTCGACGCCTCAGAAATGTATATATCCAGGCTTAACTTCTCTCCCAGTCTATAGGTCATTTTATTCAAGACTATTTAACACCTTAACTTAGATATCTAATACAGTCCTCAACTTTACATGTCTAAAATATTGGCAAAATTATAAAATCTTTTAATTTTCATATTTGGAAAGTAAAAATGTTAAAAAATATTAAAATGCAACTATGTAAATTTTTCATTTAATTGATATCACTATAAAATTACTTATAATTTATTATAATAATCAAATATTAAAAACTTTGTTGAATATATTCAGAATAGAAGATAAAATCACTGACATAAGAAATGGAGTGAACATTAGCAAAAATATAAAATCCTCTAATTTTTACTTTATTTTTTATGCCACTGATTTTATTTTTTATGATAGCTTTCATTTCTTACAAAATGAGTCTTTTTTATCGGGTTGTTATAATAAATTAGAAATCAATTTTCCCTGACAAAATTTTACTTTCAAAGTGCAAATGTTTTTATTCCACTAAAAACAACTAACTTGCATTCATGGCCTTTTTTTGTTTGTTTATAATCTCATTACCATGAATGTGAAAAAAATAAAAACACACAGGTGAAAAAATACAATTTTATAACTGCTAACACAGTAGAAACAATTTTTCAAGATGTGTTTTATACTAATTATATATACAGGCATCTCTTTATGTTCATTATGAACAAATTTATGTTTATCTGAAAAACATGTTTTTACAATACTATCAATTTTCATCAATGATCTTAATACACTGAAAAAGTTAATTGTATTTGATGTTAGGTAACATATGCCCTTAGCCAGTTTTGCTATAACCTGTGAAGAAATAAACTGTTTATCAATGTAAGAATTTGATAAGAACCTTCTACAACAGTTTAAATAGTTCATCAAATAAATATTTCCAAAATGAATGAATGAATGAACAAACAAACCTACAATTAGCCATTTCAGCATATATTGACACTGAATTTCATACTACAATATTTTATTTATAAATATTTATTTATACTGTGGTATGCTTTTAAACAGAGAGACATTTATTGTAAGTATTCAGACACAACATTTATATTATATTTTAATTCGCTGTATTTATTCTGGATAACCTGAGGATATCTTCAGAAAGAAAAGGCACTAACTACCACAAAATATAACCAATTTATCATCCTTGTTACTGTAAATGTACTTCTGACTTTATGTGTGTTTCAATCTAATTGAGAGTGTATTTTTATATTTGTACTTTGCTTAATATAGATTTTACAGTTCTAAATGGTGCATATGTAGGTTTCAGCTAAAATATGAATGATTACTTGAAGTCAGAGACCATCTGAACTACCATTGCGGTGACCTGGACAAATCAACATTCCAGTGTTTTTATTGCATTGCTTGGTAAAACAAAGAATGAATACACCAAAATCGTTTATAAGTTCTTATGTGTCCTTTCTTCTCAAAAGGTTGACTCAGAGTCTTGCGTCAAGAGCTTTAAAACAAGGAAAACCTTGGATTTCATACAGTTGAGTATGTAACAATAATCAGAAGAGGAGACATATTCTTAGACTTAGTTTACTTTATTAAGAAAGGACTATTGATCAGGTTACATTAGTTCCCTAAGTTTTAAAGTTTTACCCACCTAATCTGTAAAACTGTCTTGGGAATATTTTACCTGTCTTATTTAGGATCAGATAAAATATTAAAGTTCTATTCTAATATCATATGCATAATACTATGAAAATATCAATTTCAAAATAAAGACTGGTAGATTTTAATATTGACAGCATAGTGCAATTTTAAGAATTTCTAAGAAGAAATTTCATATTTTTTCCAATGTGTCTATAGACTTAACAAGGTCATATCTCAGATTTGGTATTCACAAAATCTTACATTCCTTTCTTCCAGTTATATTGCCTTACATTTTTGTATTGACTAAAAATTGGCACTATATTCTCCACTTCCTATGTATAAAAAGATCAAGTTGGGCAATGGGAATATTTAACCAGGAAGAAAAAGCCAATCCAGCATCAAATCAATCAGAAAATATTTGAAATGCAGATAGTAACCTAGAGGTGAATTTTACTCTGGAGAATTTTGCCCTTGATTGAGCCCTTGCTTTGTACATGATCCATCAATTTTATAAAGAATGTTCAACATCATTATTAGGCTTCCACTCTGCCAGCTACTCAGAAATGTGGCTATCTTTAGAATTTCATTATGTTACTAAGGATACATCTAATGATATGGCAAGTCAGGTTAAAGCTGATGGCAGCATGACAGACATTCACATCAACCCAGGAGAGAAACAAAGCTTTCTAAAACAAAGCTTTTCTATACAGGTATAGAAAAGAAACCTCAAAGCAAGTGTTGCAATATTCTTCCAAGTATATAGAAATCTTTTTTAAAAAATGCATACGCATTTATTTATTTTGCCAAATAAGAATTGAGTCAGAACCCGGGCTTGGTGGCTCAGCCTGTAATCCCGCGCCTTTGGGAAGCTGAGGTGAGTGGATTGCCTGAGCCCGCGGGTTCGAGACCCACCTGGGCAGCGAGACCTCATCGCTACAATAAATCAAAAAAATCAACTGGGCAGGGTAGCGCATGCCTGTAATTCCAGTTTCTCGGAAGGCTGAGGCGGAAGGATCTCCGGAGCCCAGCAGGTCAAGGCTGCGGTGGCCGGGAGCCACCACTGCACTCCAGTCTGGGTGACAGAGTGAGACTCCAACTCAAAAAAAAAAAAAAAAAAGAATTGAGTCAGGTATTATGCTTGATGTTGGAGATGTGTTTTAATGGAAGACTACACTTCCTTGACTTCACTGATTCTTATGCTCCAATATATACACAAAAGTGGGAATATAATTGATGATATAATTTTTATGGTATCAAGAGGCATGTTAGGTTGAAGATTGTCAAAGGGACCATACAAGAAATGGATTTTACAGCCAAAGATTATAGAACATTATATGAGTTAATTTTTAAATAAAATTCTAATATTTGGTGATGATCAGAATTAATAAGAAAAAATAGATAAAAATCACATTAAAAAGGTTTCACATTACTTCTGAATGGTATCAGTATATAGTATTAGTAATATGCTTTCAATTTTACACAATTAGAAGACTTACCCATTTGATCAGATTCACTTAATATTTATTAAGTACCAGTACAAGGTACAGTGCCAAATAGTGGGTATACAATATCAACAGGATAACATCCATACTCTTCAAAGAAACACAGTTTGCAAGGGTCAGCAGATGTATACATAGCTTTAAAATAATATTAAAATCTGGCAACTTTGTTATTCAAATGGAAAAATTCTTAAGCATGAAGAAAATAAAAATAATTAAAATATGTATTGAATAACAAAATTGATATTATATTGATGAACTTAACATAATTATCTATAGAAAACTATTTTTTAAATAAAATAATTTCTAAAAAATTGAGATTAAGTATGTGCACGAAAATCTTTATGTGAATTTCCTGAATCTTAGAAAAACCTATGCCAAATATTCATTTGTGGTACATATGGCCATATATTAACTGGTTTCTTAACTATATTTAATTCAATTTCTACTGTTTTTCCTAACAATGAGTTTTTAAATTTATTATTATTTTTGCTAATATTGTTAAAGATATTTTTATATATTTTAAATTGTTGGTTATATCCAATTAATGTTTTTGTAGGCTGTACTATTTTTAATTGAGAAAATGTTTCTCTTTATAGATACTGAAGTACCAAGTAAACTAAAAGTTAGTTGTTAAAATGGAGGAAAATTTCCATTTGAATTTTTTAATACATCAATATGCAAATAGTTCAGCTCAGATATTTTCACATATGTAGAATGCATTTCTTTCTTTATCTTTTGACAAGATAAAATCTGTCAAACAACTTGTCTTAAATTGTCATTTTTGAAATCCTGATTTTACAACTTGTATAACTATGTTTCTTAATTTTATTCTAATCCAGTATAAAGTATAAATTTAATCCCAGTAAAAATAAAAACTTCATCAAAATAGACTTTGTTCCTACAAATTAAGGAAAACTGAAACATGATCATTGCAAATTTTAACATTGTACAGTTTTTGAACTTTTGTATTTTTGTAGAGGTAGCATATGTCTTTCTGTTTGGAAATTGTGTTTTCAATAATTGCTATTCACCTAAAATTTTAAATACTGAAGATTTCCTAGACTTCCAGTAACTGAACACTTTAAAGATTTTCAACTAATTTTAATTTTAAAAACAATCAAAATGTAAAGATTTTCTTTTCAAAAATTAAACAGATGAGGGATTTTGCTTATTTGAAAAATAATATTTCAAATGTGGTACAAAAGCATGATGGAATAATATACAGCCATAAAGGACAAAATTATGAATTTGCAGTAACTTGGATGGACTTGGAGTATATAATACTCAGTGATCTATCACAGAAACAAAAAAACTGAGTACCACATATCCTGACTCATAAACGGACCCTGAACGATTGTCATAATACTATAAGAAAAGGATTGGCAGTAGTGGAAAACTGCCAGTGGGGGTAGGGGTGGGGTGGGATGGTGGAATACTTCATCAATAAGGCTACCTGACCTTAAACTAGGTGAAATAGGGACCAAAGTGAGGCCCAAACTTTACCTGGACAGTGACCATTTGTAAACCTAACCCTGAATTGTACCACACAACATAAAATAAAAATTTAAAAATAAAATAGAATGAATTAAAATAATAGAAATATATTTTTAAAATAGTATTTCAAAAACTCAAACCTTTAATTCTTATTATTAATGAGCAGGAAAAAGAGAAAGTGGCACTGTCATACTACAGTTCTTCATTTTTTTCAATCAATATTTCTCTCTCTCTCTCTCTCTCAGACACACACACACACAAAGGTACTTCAGTTATTTCAGCAGTATATGAAAATACATGGAATTTTTAACAACAATTTTATTGTGATGGATAGAATATTACAACTTTGTTTGGTCACTGTTATTTATTATGTGTGTACTTCAACCAATTCTAAGTATATTTCTGGTTTTTAATTATATTAGAGTTTGTTCTTATCATGAGGTTGTGCACATGAAATTTATACAAATTTATATTTTTATTATCACAAATCAATACTTTTATATTTAATATTAAATGTTAATATATTTTAAAATATTTAGCAGATAATTGTCAAAGTTGAAAAAATATTGTAGTGTTTACAACATATATAGAAATAAGATAGATAAAGGTAATACCCTAAAGGACAGAGAGAGGAAGTATAAATACAGTATTGTAAGTTTCTTATGAGGGGGTACCCACAAAACTAGTATTTATTTATAAAATTTTTATCTGTCTAAACTTTAGTCATCTGAAAGGTACTCTCCATATGATGCAATATACCTATCAAGATGCTTTTTCCACTGCTTAGAACAGTTTGAACTCGACAATGTTGGTGCCTTTTAGTGCTTCTGCCAATTTGCTTGTTTGTATATTTGTTTGTTACACTTCTTCCACATTGTTTCCCTTTGAGGACTTTTTTTCATATGGAAAAACAAATTTTTAAAAAAGTCTCTTGGGGCGAGATCTAGTGAATAAAGAGGGTGGAGCACAAGGGTCATGCCACGTTAAGTCAAAAACTGCTGCACACTCAGTGAGATGTGTGCCGCTGTGCTTCTAAATCACCCAGTATGAAATGGGCAAACACGTGTTGCAAGAATCTCAGAAAAAAATTCACTGAAGCTAAAGTAAGCCTCTCACAACAATGCTAGCTAGCACATTGATGCCATTAGGTTCCTAGAGCACTTAGCAGGGAAAGCCACTACTACAAGTGGTCCGCCCTACAAAAAATAATTTTGTCTTTTTTGGGTCACTCCTCATATATGTGATATATATGGTATAATATTATTATTTTAAAATTGACATAATGATAGGTTTTGATAACTAAATACTCATGTTACAAATTTTAGGGCAAATACTTTTCTTTCCTCCAAAAAGAGATACAAATAATAAGATAAGAGAAAATAAAAAAAGTTGGTGGAAATAAGAAACAAGTGGGTCCAGTAAAAACAAAAAATTAATAGTAATATAGAAGACAAATAACTAAATGAATAGTTGTATTAAATACTAATGGTCAAATGATTAAAAGACTCCAGCTAAAAGGCAGAGATGTTCAGACTATAAAAAAATACTGATGAAATCATATGCTATTTACTAGTAGTTTGCTTTAAACATAAAGACATTGATAAATTAAAAGCAAAAGGATGATAAAAGTCATGACATGCAACTACTAATCATAAAATATTCATATTAGAGAAAGTATACTTCAAGACATGGAAAATTACCAGAGGAAAAAATACATTTCAGGGTAATAACTGGATCAATTCAGTAAAAAAGGGGCATCCCAAATGTATGCAGCTAATAACAGATCTTCAAAATGTATAAAACAAAATTTAAAATTAAAGGACAAAAATAATAAATAAACACATCTGAAATTGCAATTGGTATTTTAACACTTACCTTGCTGTAGTTGATAAAATAAGTAGACATAAAATCAGTAATGATATTTAACACATCGACATGGAAAGTTAAATGCCCCGCTAACAAAGCTAAATAGATTACCAAGGCAAAAAAAAAAAAAAAATCAATGAAGAGATCTGGAACCTCAACTTGACACTTGACTAAATTGATTTAATAAATACCTATGGAACACTTCACCCAACAATCACAGAATATACATTCTACTTCTCACCATATGGAACATACTCCAAGATTGATCATATCCTCAGCGATAAATCAAGCATAAACAAATTCATGAGATTGAAATACTGCCACGCACCTTCTCAGACCACAGTGGAATAAAAATAAATATCAACACCAACAAAATTCTTCCAAAACCCACAAACACTAAACAGCATGATACTGAACAATTATTGGGTCAATACAGAAATCAACACAGAAATTAAAAGATTCCTGGAAACAAACAAAAATGAAAAAATATCTTACCCAAACCTGTGAGATGCCATGAAAACAGTTCTAAGAGGGGAATTTATATCTCTATGAACAAGCATCAAGGAAATGGAAAGATCACAAAGTAACAGCTTAACAATATGCCTAAGGGAACTTAAAACCACCAAACCCACTAAAGCCTTAACTTTAGCAGAAAAATCCAGATCACCAAAGTAAAAGCCCAAATACAGGGCATAGAAGACAAAAATATCATAGAAAAAATTCAACAAAACAAAAAGCTGGTTCTTTGAAAGAATTAACAAGATTGATGGACCCTTAGACAGACTGACAAAGAAAAAGAGAAGAAAAAGTCCAAATAAACACAATCAGAAAAGCAGAATATCAAATCACAATTGAC
The DNA here is from genome assembly GCF_000164805.1 of Carlito syrichta. Classification (NCBI taxonomy): domain Eukaryota; kingdom Metazoa; phylum Chordata; class Mammalia; order Primates; family Tarsiidae; genus Carlito; species Carlito syrichta. The sequence continues at coordinate 240,332 of NW_007260278.1, read as the reverse complement.
CCCGAAGAAATACCAAAGATTATCTGAGATTACTATACACACCTACATGGAAACAATCTTGCTAAACTAAATGAAATGGAGGATGGTCTGATATCACACAACCTCCTAAGCTTAAAACAAGAAGACACTGAGGCACTAAACAGATCAATAGCAACCCAGGAGATTGACTCTCTCATAAAACAAAAACAAAACAAAACAAAACAAAAACTTGCCTACACGAAAAGCCCTGGATCAGATGATTTTCCAGCAAAATTCTACAAAACATACAAGGAAGAGCTGATATCAATCCTATTAAAAGTATTCCAGGAAATTGAGAAAGATGGAATTCTCCCCAAATCATTTTATGAAGCTTATATCACGCTGATACTCAACCTGGGTAAAGATCCAACCAAAAAAAGAGAACTACAGGCCAACATCCTTAAGGAACATAGATGCAAAAAATTCTCAACAGAGATTCTAGCTTGTCAAATCTAGCAACACATCTCAAAAATCATCCACTAACACCAAATAGGATTCATCTATGGGATACGGGACTCATTCAACATCCACAAGACCATAAATGTAATTAAATACATCAACAGATATAAAAACAAGAACTGTGTGATTGTATCATCAAATGCAGAAAAAGCCTTTGAAAAAATCCAGCATTCCCTTCTTTATAAAAACCCTTGAACATTAGGCATAGAAGGAACATATCTCAAAATAGTAAGCGCCATCTACAATAATCCCACAGATAGCATATTGCTAAATGGACAGAAACTGGAAGCATTTCCCATGAAAACTAGAACAAAACTAGGCTGCCCACTCTCACCTCTCTGTTTAACATTGTGTGGAAGTCCTAGCAATAGCAATTAGACAAGAAAAGGAAATCAGAATATCCAAATAGGAAAAGAAGTCAAGTTATCCCTCTTTGTTGATGATATGATCCTATACCTGGAAAATACAGGAGAATCTGTCAAAAAGCTTCTTGTCAAAAACCTTCTTGAAAAAGGACTTTTGTAAAGTCTCAGTATACAAAATCAATTTACAAAAGATAGTCACATTCTTATACACCACCAACAAGCAGAGAATCCCATTCACAATAGCCACACAAAAAAATGAAATACGTCAGCGTCTTCCTAACCAGAGAAGTGAAAGATATCTACAATGAAAACTACAAACACAGCTCAAAGAAATCCAAGAAGACACAAACAAATGGAAAAATATTCTATGCTCATGGATAGGAAGAATCAACACTGTTAAGATGTCCATCCTACTGAAGGGAATTTACAGATTCAACACAATACCTATTAAATTACCAACATCGTTCTTCTCAGACCTGGAAATGACAATACAGACATTCATAGGGAAACATAAACAACCACAAATAGCCAAAAATAATCCTTACCAAAGGAAACAAAGCAGGAGGTATCATATTTCCAGATTTTAAAATTTACTATAAGGCTACAATAATCAAAATAGCCTGGTATTGGTACAAGAATAGGTATATGGACCAGTAGAACACGATAGAGATTCTGGAAGTAAAACCTCAGTTCCTCAGCCAACACATCTTCCACAAAGCCTCCACCAACAACCACTATGGAGACCTATTTAGTAAATGGTGCTGGGAAAACTTGCTGACCACAGGGAGAAGATTAAAACAAGACCCCTACCTGTCACCACACACAAAAATCAACTCTAAATGGATCAAAGACCTAAACATAAAACTTCAAACTATAATAATTTTAGAAAATGCAGGAAACACCCTTATAGAAATAGGAGTAGACAACCAATTCCTGATCAAAACCCCATGTGTCCATGTCATAAGAGATAAGATAGACAATTGGGACCTCATTAAACTGGAAATCTTCTGCAAAGCAAAAGAAACCATCAAGAGAGCAGGGAGACAGCACACAGAATGGGAAAAATATTTGCCAACTATGTATCTGACAAAGGTTTAACATCCAGGATCCGCAAGGAACTGAAACGTGACAAAAAGAAAAAACAAACAAATAGCCCCATTAAGAAGTGGGAAAAGACATGAATAGACACTTCTCAAAAGAAGATATACGGGCAGCCAACAGACACATGAAAAAGTGCTCAGCCTCACTAATCATCAGAGAAATGCAAATCAAAACCACATTGAGATACCACCTAACCCCAGAAAGAATGACCATTATTAATAAAGCAAATAACAGAGCTACTCCCTAGGGACTGCTCCCACTTTGAGAGTTTTTCTGTCCTCTTAATAAATCCTACTTTCAAACAAACAAACAAACAAGCAAACAAATAACAGATGCTGGCGAGGATGCAGAGAAAAGGGAACATTTCTACAACTGCTGGTAGGAAAGCAAACTAATTCAACCTCTATGAAAAACAGTGTGGCAATTTCTAAAAGAACTAGAAATTGACCTTCCATATGACCCAGCAATCCCCTGTTGGAAATATACCCACAAGAACTCAATGTATTCTACAAAAAAGATACCTGCACATGTATGTTTATTGCAACACTATGCACAATAGCAAAACATGGAACCAACCATGCTACCCATTTAAACTGGACTGGAAAAAATAGTGTACATATACACAATGGAATATTATATAGCCATAAAGAAGGACAAACATATGGACTTTGCAGCAACTTGGATGGATTTAGAATCAATAATTCTCAGTGATCAATCACAGAAACAAAAAACAGAGTCCCACATGTTCTCACTCATAAGTGGACCCTCATATTCTCACTCATAAGTGGGATACTGCTAGAGTGTGAGGGAAGATATAACATCAATAAGGGTACTTAATCTCCCTTTGAAAACAAAAGGGAGGTCCAAACTTTACCTGTACGATACAATGTACACTTGTATACCTAATATTGAATTGTACTCCACATCTTTAATGTAAAATATATTTTTTAAAAACTTCAACAACACTATCAATAATAATGATATTTCTTCAAACAACAATGTCAAATACACATTTTTCCAGATACTCATGATATTTTAGAACATTATATGGTTGACTATAAAACAAATATCAGTAAATTCAAAATTAATAGAATGCTAAAATTTTAACTGAATTTATAATATCAGGTGTTTCATCTTTAACAAAATGAACTTTAAAAGACTGCAGTTCAATTTCATGAAGTGGATGTAAAACAATAAAACTTGTATTGGAATTTAAATATATAAAGTAATTGTTACTAATTATTTGAGGCAATTGATGTTACTCATAAGATTAGACTCATAACTATTTCTGAATTTCTTTTGCTAAGAAAGCTGGCATATTAACTGGCATGCAGAAGAGAATTTAGAATATAAAATTATGAAATTACTTTAGTAGAATTTTCATTTGATCCAAATTCATTTGATCCAAATGAAATTACTTTAGTAGAATTTTCATTTGATCCAAATAAAGGTTATGCTTTAAAAAAATATTTTTTAAAAAAATATTCATGGTTTTCACATTGTCAGTGATAACACTATAGATTCCATGCATGTCAACACAATGCATGCAAGGGGCAAATTCATTGTCATTTAAAAAAATTTTTAATTAAAATGTTATTGTTTTATTAATAGCTATTGTGCAGACATTGTGAGAAATTTGTACATAAACCTTAATAGAAGTACTAAAAGTCTCAAAAACATGTAGTTAAGCCAAGTGTTTATTCCAGTGATTTATCACCTTAAAATTTGTAGGCAATTTATTATAAAACAAGAATACCAAGCAATAATATCATAAAGTATTAATACTCTGTTAGTTCTAACACTACAACATATCATGACTTAATGTCATACACAATAAATTCTCAATCAATTGGAAGGCTGAGGCAGAAGGATCGCCAGAGCCCAGCAGGTCGAGGCTGCAGTGGCTGGGAGCAGTTACTGCACTCCAGTCTGAGTGACAGAGAGAGACTCCAACTCAAAAAAAAAAAAAAAAAAGAAAAAAAAGAAAAGAAAAAAGAAAAATTCTCAAACAAAAGATTCCATTATTCATTGAATGGGAGCAACTTATTAGGAAGTAATAGCCTATTACTACCAACGATGTAATGGTACCAGTGATGAATTCAGTACTGAGGAACAACTTCATTTAGAAAATAATCCCACTAAAAAATAATATAAGTGACATCAGAAAGATGGCCAAATCGGAAGCCCTGGACACTCCTTTACCTAAAAATATCCCAATTCAGCAACAGTTCACAGACACATTTCTTTGTGAGAAAATGTGATACTAAAAGAAAAGCTCTTCTATCCCAGAGGAATGTGAAACCAGACTGACCAAAGTGGGTAGAAAGATTAAGAAAATGCTTTCACCAGAATTCCTACCACTGGCACAGTGCCATCTGATCAGGGAAAGACCTACCTAGCCCCCAGCTTCTCCTAGAGTAGAGAAGAGGTTAGTTTGCACATCCAGCACCTCAACTGTTATAAGGGGGCTTCACAATGGCCCACCTTCTGTCCTGCTAGTTGTGAAGCTCTGAAGGGAACACCACAGTCTAGCTGGAGGAAAACAGAGCTGGAAGCTCAGGTCACTTGATGCCATAGGTCCTCCCTGCTTCTCAGCATAAAATGAGTAGGAAAAAAGTCCCAATTTCTTTCTGTGAAGGAAGAGAGTTGATCCTAGCAATCAATGCCCTAACTTCTCTGGGGCTGCCCATAGAATTGGCAACCGTCTTGCCAATCTTGGAGCTTTAACACGTCTGACACCTAAGGGTGAGTGGAGACTGGTGTATGCCATAGCTCCCTCCATCTGGCTCAGGACATGGCAAATGTACCAAAACCACAGCTGCCTGCTTCAGTTTGAAGAGGGAAAATGTTTGTAGAGACCTCTGAATCTCTGATCAAGCTGGTTGTTGGGGGGTTTTCCTATAAAGAACAGTATGCACAGTCTGGAACTGGTGTGCACTTTGTATAATGCACATACACCAATACAGAGAATCAAGGAAAACAAAGAGTCAGGCAAAACTATTCCAAAAAAGGAATAAGTAAATCTCTAAACAGCTACATTAATAAAATGAAGTTATAAGATTTATCTGAAAGAAGATTCAAAATAACAAATAAAGATGCTCATTAGATCAAGGGAATAACACATGAACAAAATGAGAATTTCACAGAGATAGAAAATATCATAAAGTACAAAACAGAATTCATGGATATGAAGAGTACAGTGACAGAAAACAAAACAGAACAAAAACTAGAGTTCTTCAACAACAGACTAGGTCAAACAAATAAAAGTATCAGCAAATTCAGGGACAGGTCATGAAAAATAATAGAGTCAAATAAGCAAAAAGAACAAAAGAATGAAAAAGTGAAGAAAGTTTAAGAGACTTAAGGGACATAATCAAGGGATCAGTATATGCATTTTTGGAGTGCTAGAAGAGAAAGAGAAAAAGAAAGAACAAGGAAGCTTATTCACAAAAATAATAGTTAAAATCTTTCCAAATCTGGAGGAAAAAAATGAACTACATCCAAGAAGCCCAGAGAATATCAAGTAAGAATAACCCAAATATATCTACATTGAGACACATTATAAGCAAATTGTCAAAAGTCAAAGACAAAGAGACAATTTTGACAAAGAGACAGTTGAGACAATATAGCCTGGTACAGATATCTGAAGCCCCAGTCTTCAGGTCATTGGTCCCATCGTTGCTTGTAAACTCACCCCAAGCCAGAAGGGAATCTGCCACCCTAGATAGACAGATTCAAGTCCCAGCTGTCTTTACCATCAGCTAATTAATGTGATCTTAGATCATCAGTAAACATCAGAAGCAGTCAGGCAGTGATACTAGTGGGCCTTGAGTGAGCCCCAGTGCTGTGCTGTTCTGGAAGGCCATGGCTTCTAGTGCAACCCTTCATGATGCCTGCACAGCTACCATGGAAATGCCCATGTAGCCCTCCTTTTACTCTAGGCAGCTCAGCATGGAAAGAGACTCTTTCTGCTTGGAGGGAAAAAAGGGAAGTGAGTGGAGGGCTTTGCCTGACAACCACAGAATTCTCCCTGATCTTCACCAAGTCCATCAGGATTGGGTATATAGGAATCTGGAAGATAGCTGCAGTATAATTGGGCTTAGGGTATCTTCTAACACTGAAACAACTGCAGTGATTGCAGGCTTAAGAAACTCAAAAGTAAGTTCCCTTTGAATTCTTGGAAGGTCCTCTGAAGAAGAATGGGTAAAAACAGGGCCATACTGTGAAGACTAACTGTTCAACCTAAGTGTTTAATAAATTAAGAACATTTAGGAAGCATTCAGGCAAATGTGATCTAACCAAACAGACTAAAAAAGGCACCAGTGACCAACCCTAGAGTCACAGAGATGTGTGACTTCTCAGGGAATTTAAAATAGCTAAATTGAGGAAGTTCAACAAACTTTAGAAAACACAGAGACCCATTTAGAAATTTACCAGAGTAATTTAATAAAAATATTGAAATAAAAAAAGAATCAGAAATCTGGACCCGAAAAATACAATTGATGAACTGAAAAAATGAAATAGAGCTTCTCAACAGCAGAATTGATTAAGCAGAATAAATAATTAGTGAACTAGAGAACAAACTATTTGAAAATACACAACCAAAGGAGAAGAAAGAAAAAGGGAATGAAAAAGAATGAGGAACACTTCGATACAGAAAATAGCCTCAAAAAAGCAAACCTATGAGTCATTGGACTTAAAGAGGGAGTAAAAAGTAGAGGTAGAGAGTTTATTCAGATAAATAATAACAGGAAAATTTCCAAGATTAGAAAATGATATGAATATCCAGGTACAAGAAGATCAAAGATCACCCAGCAGATTAAACCCAAATAAACTACCTCAAGCCATTTAATAATCAAACTCTCAAATGTCAGGGTCAAAGAGAGGATTTCTAAACAGGAAAAGAAAACAAGCCAAAAAAAAAAAAAAGCATAAATGAGCTATGATACATCTGGCAGCAGACTTCTCAGCAGAAATATTACAGGCCAGGAGGGAGTGGCATAATATATTCAAAGTGCTGAAGGCAAAAAACTTATAACCCAGAATACTGTATTGAATAAAGCTATCCTTCAAACATGAAGCAGAAACAAAGACTTTTACAGATAAACAAAAGCTGGGGAAATTCATCAATACCAGAACTGACAAGAAATGGCAAAGGGAGTTCTTTAATCTGAAAGGAAAGGATGCTAATGTGCAATCAAAAATCACCTGAAGGTGTAAAAGTCACTGGTATAATTAAATATATAGATGCAATTCAGAATACTCTAATACTGTTATTGTGGTGTGTAAACTATTCAATCTTTAGTCTGAAGACTAAAAGACAAATCTACCAAAAATAATACTAACTACAATAATTTTTTAGGAGATAGGCAATATAAAATATATAAATTGAGATGACTAAAAGTCAAACTGTTGTGGGAATGGAATAAAGAAAAGAGCTTTTTTGTTTTTGTTTTTGTTTTGTTTTGCTTTGCTTGTTTTGGTTCTTTTCTTTGTAATTAAAGTTAAGTTGTCATCAGTTTAAAATAACTTGTTATAACTAAAAGATGTTCTTTGTAAGCCACATGGTAACCACAAAGTAAAAACTTATAATAGCCACTAAAAATAAAAAGCAAGGAATTCAAACATAGGACAGAAGAAAAATCACTTGACCACAAAGTTAAGACTATAAGAAAGGAAGAAAGAAAAGAAGAATTACAAAAATGACCAGAAAAAGTAACAAAATGACATAAGTAAGTCCATATCTGTCAGTAAGGATATTGAATGCAAGTAGACTAAACTCTCCAGTGGAAAAACAGAGTGGCCAGCAGGATTAAGAAAGCAAAACAATTATATGCTGTCTACAAGAAACTGATCTACTTCATCTGTAAACACACAAATAGGAAGTGAAGGGATAAAAAAGTTACTCCATGCAAGTCATATCCATGCATCTGATATTTAGATAAAAATACCTAAAGTCATAAGCAATAAAAAGAGAAAAAGAAAATCATTATATAATAAAGGGATCAATTCAGCAAGAAGTTATAACAATCATAAATATATATGCATCCAAATATATAAAGCAAGTATTGGTAAATATCAAGGGAGAAATAGAGTGCAATGCAATAACAGTAAGGGACTTCAGTGCCTCATTTTCAACAGTGGATAGATCATCCAGACATAAAGAAATATTGTGATGAAACTATACTCTAGACCAAATAGACCTACCTGACACATGCAAAACATTTCATCCAACTGCTACAGAAAATACATACTTATCATCATCACTTGGAATATTCACCAGGATAGAGCATATGTCAGACCACAAAACAATACCAAGTATTTCTCCTGGCTACAAGAAAAAACATTGAAAACTGCACAAATACATGGAAATTAAAATATATGCTCCTGAATGACCAGTGAGTCAATGAAAAAAATTAAGAAGGAAATAAAAATATCTTTTTAAACAAAAGACATGGAAACAAAACATACTAAAACCTAAGAGATACAGCAAAATCAATACTCAGAAGGAAGTCTATAGCAATAAATGCCTTCAACAAAAAAGTAGAAGTACTTCATATAAACAACCTCAAAAAACTAGAGAAGCAAGAATGATCCAAACTCAATATTAGTAGGACAGAAATAAGATCAGAGAAAAATAAAAAATGAAATTGAGATTTTAAAAATGATTCAAAAGGTCAACAAATGGAAAGTTAATTTTTTGAAAAAATAAACTGAATTGACAAATACTTAGCTAAACCAAAAAAAAAGGAGATAGAGAAGGAAAAAAATAAAGTCACAGCCTCCAAAAAGGTGATATTACAAATGATACCAAAGAAATACAACAAATTACTAGAGACTATTTCAAAAGAACTATACTTGAACAAATCGAAAAACCTAGAAGAAATGGATAAATGTATGGACACTTACAATCTACCAAAATTAAACCATGAAAAACCAGTAATAAATAATGAAGTCAATCCAGTAATAAAGGGCAACTCCCTGGAGTCCCTCCCACTGTGGGAGCTTTACTGTCTTCTCCATAAATCCTGCCTTCTTTAAAAAAAAAAAAAAAGCAGTAATGATCCAGTGCGGTGGCTCAAGTCTGTAATCCCAGCACTTTGGGAGGCCAAAGGGAACTGTCTGAGTCCACAGGTTCAAGTACAGCCTGGGCAGCTTGGCGAGACATCATCTCTACAATAAAGCAAAAAATTAGCCTGGTAGTGCACGCCTGTAGTTCTGGCTACTTGGAAGGCTGAGGCAGAAAGATGGCCTGAACCCTGTAGTTCGATGCTGATGTGGCCGTGAGCGTGCCACTGCAGTCCAGCACGGGCAGCCGAGTGAGACGGCAATTCAAGGAAAAAAAGAGAAAGCAATAATAAAAAGTCTTCCAACAGAGACAAGCTCAGGACCCGAAAGATTCACTACTAAATTTTATTAAACATTTTAAAAAGAGTTAATACCAATTCTACTCAACCTGTTTCAAAAATTTGAAGAGAAGGAAAAGCTTCCCAATCATTCTATGAGACCAGATTTACCCTGATACTAAAACTAGACAAAGAAACAACAGAAAAAGAAAACTATAGACCAATATCCCTTATAAACATAGATGCACATTAAAAAGATCATTCAAAATGATTGAGTGAGATTCATCCCAGAGAATGAAAAAATGGTTGAACATAACCAAATCAATAAATGTGACACATCACATTAACAGAATCAAGGACAAACAAAAAAACATGATCATCTAAATAAATGCTTAAAAGCATTAAATAAAATCCAACATCCCTTCATGATTAAACAAAAAAAAATCTCAACAAACTGCATATAGAAGGAATATATCTCAAACAATAATAGCTGTATATGACAAACCCACAGCTAACATCATACTAAATGGGGAAAATTTGAAAGCCTTTCTTCTAAAATCTGGAACAAAACAAGGAACAAAACATAACTTTTATCCAACTTAGTACTGGAAGTCCTAAATAGAGTACTTTAGACAAAAGAAAAAAAATAAATAAAGGGCACCCGCATTGGAAAGGAACAAGTAAAACTGTTCTTGTGTGCAGATGATATAATCTTATATCTAGAAAAACCCAAATAGTTCACCAAAAAACTTTTGGAACTTATAAACAAACTCAGTAAACTGTAGGATACAAAAATCAAAATACAAAATCGTAACATTTTTATATGCCTAGAATAAATCATCAGAAAAAATATAAACAAGACAATCCCAATTTCAAAGCTAAAATCATAGCATATCTAGCAATAAATATAGATTTAAAAGGTGAAATATCTTCACAATGAAAATTACAAATCACTTTTGAAAAAATAAAGAGAGCACATAAAAAATGAAAATATATTTTATATTCATGTATTGGAGTAATTAATTTTTTTTAAATGCCCATATTGCCCAAAGTGATCTACAGATTCAAAGTAATCCCATTAAAAGTACCAATGACATTTTTCACATTATTTTTTCAATTCCAAAATTAATATGGAACCACAAAAGATCCCAAATAATCAAAGCAATCCTGGACAAAAAATAATGAAGTTATAAACATCGCACTACCTGACTTCAAAATATACTACAAATAAATAGTGAACAAAACAATATGGTACTATCATAAAAATAGGCACAGAGACTAATGGAGTAAAATGGAGAACTGAGAAACAAATTCATCCACTTATAGCTAACTAATTTTCAACAAAAGCACCAAAAGCAGACACTGGAGAAGGACAGTTTCTTCAACAAATGTTACTGAGAAAACTAGACAGTAATATGCAGAAGAATAAAACTGTACCTCTCTGTCTAACAATATGCACAAAATTCAAATAAAAATGAGTTAAAGACTTAAATGTAAGTCCCAAACTTATGAAACTACCAGAAGAAAACAATGGAAAATGCTTTAGGACACTGCTCTGGGCAAGCATTTTTTTTTAAGTAAGACCTCAAGATTTCAGGTAACATAAGCTAAAATAGACAAATGGGATTGCATCAAGCTAAAAGCTTCTACGCAGCAAAACAAAACGAAACAAAAAACACAGAAAAACAATCAATAGAGTGGACAGACAACCTACTGAATGGGAAAAAAAATATTTGCAAGCTATCAGTTTGATAAAGGATTAATAACCAAAATATATTTGAAACTAAAACAACTCAATAGCAAAAAAAAAAAAAAAAAAAAAAATCTGATTAAAAATTGCACAAAAGATTTGGACACACATTTCTCAAAGGAAGACATACAAATGTCCAGCAGATAAATGAAAAATTGCTGAACATCACTAATCAGAAGGGAAATGCAAATCAAAACCACAATGAGATATAATTTTATTCTAGTTAAAACAACCATTAACAGAAAGAGAAAATAACAGATGATGGTGAGGATGCAATAAAAGGAAATGCTCCTACGTCGTGTGAATGTAAATTTGTAAAGTAACTATGGAAAGCAGTATGAAGTTTATTTTAAAAACTATAAAGAGAGCTACCATATTATCCAGCAACCCCACTGCTGTGTACATATCCAAAAGAAAAGGAAATCAGAATATCAAATAGATTTCTGCATGTTTATTGTAGCATTACTTACAATAGCCAAGATATGGAATCAACCTAAGTGACCATCTACAAATAATTGGATAAAGAAAATTTGGTATATATACACAATGGAATATTATTCAGCCATAAAAAGAATGAAATCCTGTCATTTGCAGCAATACGGATGGCAATGGAGGCTATTATGTTTAATGAAATAAACCAAGCACAGAAAGACAAACATTGTGTGTTTTCACTCAATATGTGGAAGATTTAAAAAAAAAAAAAAAAATCACATGGAAGTAGAGAGTAGAATGCTGGTTACCAGAGACTGGAAATGGTGGCGATGGGAGAGGTGAAATTGGTTAATGTGCACACACATATATTTAGATAGAAAGAATAAGTTATAGTGTTCAATAGCACAGCAGGATGCCATAGTTAGCAAGAATTTTTTGCATATTTCAAAATAGCTTTGGAATGTTCCCAACCCAAATAAATGATAAATGTTTGTGGTGATGAATGTCCCAGTTATCTTTATTTGATTGTTACACATTGTGTGTCTGTATCAAAATAGTTCATGTGGCCCATAAGTAGGTATGCCAATTATGTCTCAAGGAAAAACAAACAAACAAACAAACAGAAAGTTAGAAAATATCTCAAGAAAAATGAAACAAAAACACAATATTCCAAAATGTATGGGACGCATAAAAACCAGTATTACTATTGCAAAAAACACCAAAATAAAAGAGAAAGAGCTCAAGTAATAACCTAACTTTATACCTCAAGAAATTAGAGAAAAGAGTAAGCTCAAAGTTAGCAGAAGTTAGGAAATAACCAAGATTAGAACAGATAGAAAATAGAAAATAGAAAAACAATTACAATTAAAACTAGAGTTGGGTTCTTGAAAATATCAACAAAATTGAGAAATCCTTGACTGATCTAAGAACAAAGATAGAACACTCAAAATCATAAAAGAAAAAAATAGAATAATTCCAAATAAATAAAAAGAAATACTTTTATAATGGACAATCATATAGTAACAAGCTGAATAACCTAGACAAAAACTGATAAATTTCTAAAAATATATAGCCTACTAAGACTAAATCATGAGAAATATTAAGCCTGACCAGACTTACAACTACTATGAAGATGGAGTTAGTATTTTTAAATCTCCCTACAGCAACAGAAAAAGTCTGTGACCAGATGACTTTACCAGTAAATTCTGTATTTCAAGCATTTAAAGAATTTATCCCAATCCTTTTCAAACTCTCCCAAAAAATTGAAAGGAGGAACACTTCTAAACTTATTTTGTAAAGGCAGCATCTTCTGGCACCAAAACCAGACAAATATACCACAAGAAAAGAAAACTACAGAACAATATCTCTGTCATTTGCAGCAACATGGATGGAACTGGAGGATATTATGTTTAGTGAAATAAACCAGGCACAGAAAGGCAAACACTGAATATTTCACTCATATGTGGGAGACAAAAAAAAAAAAAAAAAAAAAAGATCTCATGGAGGTAGACACACACACACACACACACATATTCACAATAAAATACTAGCAAACCAAATCCAAATTGCACATTAGAAGGACTACATACACTAACCAAGTGTGATTCATTCTGAGAATGCAAGGATAGTTCAAGATAAAAAGTCAATTATTTTGATACGCTACATTAGAATGACTAAAATCACATGAAGAAAAGGCATTTGATAAAGTTCAACACTCTTTCATATTTAAAAAATCTCAGTAAAGTATAAAAGAAGAAAAATACTTCAATATAATAAAGGTCACATATCAAAAGTTTACAGCTAACATATACCCTTACAAAAAAACTGAATTATGTTCCTCTAATATAGGAACAAGGCGAAAATGCCCACTTCCCACTCATATTCAACATAGTACTAGAAGGTGGAGGCAAAGCACCTAAGGTAAGGCAAGAAAAATAAGTACAAGACCTCAAAACTGGAAAGGAAGGAGTAAAATTGTCCCTGTTTGCAGACGGCATAATTTTATGTACAGAAACACTAAAGCCTTAATGTGAAAATAAAAAAACCTGTTAGAATGAATAAACAAATTCAGTAAAGTTGCAGGATACAAAATCAGCCTACAAAAATCAATTTTGTTTCTATATACTAACAATAAACTATATAAAAAAGCATGTTAGGAAAAACAATTCAAGATACAATAGCATCATTTTCTGTAAAATACTTAGGACTAATTTAGCTCAGGAGGTGACATGTATACTGCATACTACAAAACACTGAAGAAAAATTAAGGAAGATGCAAACAAATGTAAAAGTAGCTTCTGTTCATAGATTGTTAAAATGTCTATATTAACCAAGGTGATCTTCACATTCAATGCAATCCCTATCAAAATCCTAATGACATGTTTTACAGAAATAGAAAAAAATTCACAATTCATATGAAGCAAGAAATAACCTGAATAACCAAGTAGATCTTGTAAGTAAGAACAAAACTGGAAGCATCAGACTTCCTGATTTCAAATAAGTAGTACAAAGGTAAAGCAATCAAAACTGTATGATACTGTATTAAAGAGAGACACAGAACAATGGAACAGAATAGAGAGACCAGAAATAAATCCACACAGATATAGTCAATTGGTCATCGATAGGTGCCAGGTATACAAAATGGGGAAAAGATAGTCTCTAACTAATGATGTTTAGGAAACTGGATATCCATATGCAAAAGAATGAAATTGGACCCTTATCTTACACCATATACATAAGTCGTCAAAATGTATTGAAGGCTTAAACATAAGACCTCAAACTGTAAAACTCATGGGAAAAAATTGGAAAAAGCTTAATGATGTTAGCACTGGCAATTATTTCACAGATATGATACCAAAAGAATAGACAGCAAAAATAAAATATATAAGCCAACAAATAAGTGGGACTACCTCCAACTTAAAAACTTCTGTACAGCAAAAGAAACAATAAACAAATTAAAATAGCAACTTAAAAATGGGAGAATGTATTTTCAAAACATATCTGATCATTAGTTTATCTCCAAAATATACCGGGGTGCCAAAAACTGTTCATACATTTTAAGAGACATTATCTATGTATTCATTTGCAAAGCTTATTTGAATTATAGCAGTAATGTGCAGTATGATGTTCACTCAAAAGATGGCATTAATCAAATGAATGCTAGTGTCACCAGGTGACAGGTTAGACAGTATTGCAATTTTAATACAGCTTTTTTTTTCCTTTCCTTAAAGTGTGTATACATTTTTGGCACCTTCTGCATAAGGAAACCTTACAACTCAATAAAAAAACGACTAATAACCCAACGTTAAAATGAGCTAAGGACTTGAATAGACATTTCTCAAAAAAAAGCATACAAATGGCCAACAGATATAAGAAAAAACAATCGTCAGTATCACTATTCATCAAGGAAATGGAAATCAAATACACAAAAGTGTATTGTATCATATCTGTCAAAAAGATTATTATTATTTTTTATTTTTGAGTTGGAGTCTCACTCTGTCGCCCAGACTAGAGTATAGTGGCCGCTCCCGGCCACCGCAGCCTCGACCTGCTGGGCTCCGGCGATCCTTCCGCCTCGGCCTTCTGAGTAGCCGGAAATACAGGCATGCGCTACCACGCCTGGCTGATTTTTTGATTTATTGTAAAGATGAGGAC
>NW_007260278.1:167337-224952 GCF_000164805.1 Carlito syrichta | reverse complement strand
GGGCGACAGAGTGAGACTCCAACTCAAAAAAAAAAAAAAAAGAAGACAAGTGACAAGAATGAAGAAAAACTAAAGTTCTTGCATACTGTTGGTTGAATGCAAGATGGAGAAGTCACCATGAAAAAATGTCTGAAAGCTCTTCAAAAAATTAAAAATAGAACTACCATATGATCCAGCAATCCCATTTCTAGGTATTTATGCAAAAGATATATTAGCACTTCCACATTCACTGTAGCATTATTCACAATAGTTAGGATGTGAAAACAGCCTAGTTGTACATAGCCAGTTGAAGAAAATGTGGCATAAACATACAATAGAATACTCAATCTTAAAAACAAGAATTCTGCAATATGCAACTACATGAGTAAACCTTGAGAACATTATGCTAAGTGAAATAAGCCAAGCACAGAAAGACAAATGCCGCATGATTTTACTTACATGAGTTATCTAAAATAGTCAAAGTCATAGAATCAAAGATTGAAGTGGTTTCTGCCAGGAGTTGAGGGGAGGGATAAATTAGGAGTTACTAATCCATTGGTATAAGCTTTCTGTTAAGCAAGATAAGATTAGAGATTGGCTACACAATACTGTACTTATAGTCAAGAATAATGTTCTCTACACTGAAAACTTTGTTTAAAAAGTATATATCTCATGTTAATTGTTCCCATCACAATAAAATAAAATTGAAATACAAAGTGCATGGCTGTGGACGATAGGTATTTTAAAACGCTTATGACGTATTTAACACATCAGGTACTTTAAAATGATGAAATGTATTTAACGCATTGTCACGGCTTCAAATAACCATTTAATTATGTTTCATATTTTAGCATTTAAAACTGCCCTCTTCACTAGCCTATAAAATATTAGCATGATACGCAAAGCAATAATGTCTCATTTAATTCAATATTTCACTAATTTCTGGTTGTACAGAAGAAAAAACAATCAGCACGTGATTTCTCTTTCATAAAAGTTTTTCACTTATCCAAATATGTTTTATTGAAATGGAATCAGTGGCACTTCTGCTTTCTAAAAAATGTGTTTCTGCTATACTTACTTGGATTTATAAATAGTAAATAAAAATTACTCTATATTATTTTCTGCTGCCTTTGGGGGGTTAGTTTCATTTTGGCAAGGAAAAGTTTATCTAATATCCTTGCTGATCTCTGCTTGGGAACTTCTTGACAGTCTCTTCAGGTGAACTGACCTTCTTTTTAGACATCAGCTTTCTTATGAAATGAATACTTAGTACATACTACTTCATTAAACGTACATTTAAAAAAATGTCATTACTGCCATCCAAGTCTATTGCACAATAATGAAATAATTCATGATAAAAATTAACTTCAAATTTACATATAAAATAAATAAAATTATACTCATGGTAAGAGTATTATAAGTGTATAACTCAACTGCCCAGCCTCTATTTCTGCATGTACTTCAAGGACACATGCAGAGAATGAAAAAAAAAAAGCATATGCATTTAGGAAAGGAAAAAACTATTAAAATTGCAGATGAATACAAGTCATGTTTGACTTATGTAATCACAAGTGGTGCTCAAAGTGGTTACCATAAGTCACCAAACACTTTTGATTACAGCAAACTAAAAGTAATACATAGATAACATCTCTTTAACTGTGTATACATTTTTGGTGCCCCCAGTATTTCCCATATTTTCCATTAATCCTGCCAATTCATATCACTCTGTTGTCCAAGTTGGAGTGCAGTAGCACACTCACAGCCACCGCAGCCTCGACCTGCTAGGCTCAAGCTAACCTTCCACCTCAGTCTTCCAAGTAGCTGGAACTACAGGTGTGTGCCATCATGCTCTGCTAAATTTTTTATTTATTTTAGGGACGAGGTCTTGCCAAGTTCCCAGTTGGTCACGAATTCCTGGGCTCAGGCGATCCTCTCACCTCTGCCTCCCAAAGTGCTGGGATTAAAGGCATGATCCGCCGTGCCTGGCCTGGTTTATGTATTTTTCTAACCACAGCAAAGACTGTAGCTATTATACAACAGCTATAATAATGGCTATTATACAAAATAGCTGTCAGGGCAGCAGCATTAAATGCTTCTTTTGCTGCCATCCAAAACCAGAATGGATGGGTTATGTGTTCGTACTGAAGAAAGTTTTATTTTATCTATAAGTGTCCTACATACTATCCTTGAAAGGGAGGTGTGAATTACCTGGCATCTGGAAAAGGTTGAGAATAGATATGAGTTATCAGTATTTGTCTTTCAGATTAAACCGTGTGTTATAATTACTCTGAGCACTGCAAATATATGTCTCACACTGTCAGATAAGATCAAATACAAGGTGAGATCTAACAAATAGAATGTGACTTATTTTAACAGTACTATTAGTTAAGGATACTTTGTTAAAAAGGAAAAATATAGGTCAAATGCCTAACTAGTCAGTATGCTGAGACAACAGGCAACCAAGAGTGTTCTGAGCAAACAGGGACATATAATGGTTCTAATGAAATAAGCACAGAGTGCTAGAACAGTGCAAATGCGGGAGTGAGTGATTTTGCCTGGGAGTCCACTGATACTGTCTCATCTGAACTGAACCTTGGAAAATGACTAAGAATTTGTAGATGTTGAATGTGTTGCTGTTCCAGAAATATGGAAGAGACTTTACAAAGGAAGCAGAAATATGAAAGGATAATGTCTTTTCAGGACCACATAATAGACAGCTGGATGTATATAAATGAATAGTGGGACATGAGGCCAGCAGGTAGGTTGGGGGCAAATTGTGGGGGCTTTAAATGTAATGCCAAGTTTTGAGTTTAGATCTGTGTGACCATTAAATAATTTCAACAGAGGAATGATACCCAATTTGTATTTGAGAAAGATCAGTTAGGGAGAAATGCGGGGAAGGTTTGGCTGGATGGATCGTGAAGTGAGTGGCTAGTCGACTTTTCCAGCAGTGCAGGCAGCAATAATAAGGCCAAGAACAAAGGCAGAGGCACCATGCAGTCCATTAAAGTGGGGGACTCA
Source organism: Carlito syrichta (assembly GCF_000164805.1). Taxonomy (NCBI): domain Eukaryota; kingdom Metazoa; phylum Chordata; class Mammalia; order Primates; family Tarsiidae; genus Carlito; species Carlito syrichta. The sequence goes on along the minus strand of NW_007260278.1, from coordinate 221,952 downwards.
ACCTCTCACAGCCAAGGGATCTATTTCCTTGAGAATTTACAATATAAGCTACGGGCTTTAGTGTTCAGTATTACCCAGCAGGGGCAGATTCTTAACGGAGAGGTCAAAGAGTGAAGAGCATAGAAAATGCTCTGTCAAAATCAACTATTCTATGGGCAAATAACAGCATGATGCCCAGTGATGTCCTCCCTGTGGAACTAAAGTGGAACAAGACAGGCAGATTACAGATTTAAGCAGGGATATAGAGACTGACTGCTGTGAAGCAAGGACGGCACACAGGACAGCATGAAGTGACGATGTCAGACTTAAGTAGCTCTGATTAAGCAAAAGTGCCTGGCATACTGTAATACCAAGAGGCAAAGCAACAGACCTCCAAAGAATGAATAGATCATGAAATAAAAGTCAGGGGCCACTGGCTGTGCCTTGATAATAATTATAAAGTTGGTATGTGACCTACATTTCCGTTAAATTCACTTTGCACCAACTTCTATAGATCTGCTACTATTGCCTGACTCATCTTTTTTTTTTTTTTTTAATTGGTTATTTTGACTCTCAAAAAACAACAGTTATGTGCTCAAAAGAGGAATGGGAATTGTGGTGGGGACTGAGGGGGATGGGACCCAAATAGAAGTCTGACAATTTTAGTGACATTACTTCCTGATCATCTAGGACTGTCCTGGTTTGTGTCTATTGCCAAGCATAATTTTTAGTAGCAAAGTTCTTACTCTAAAAAATTTTAGATTTGGACAATAAATTAGATGGTTATCCTAGAGAAACTCTTTGTTCTATGTAGGCATTTCAAGAGATAAAGGCACTCATGATGTATTTGGGGAAGCAGAGATCACATAATTAAAACACCTTCAGAACAATGAATTACTAAACCATTTATTCTAATCATTATTTGGGAGAAAAAAGCTACAACCAACGAAAGGAGTATGGGATAGTTGAAAATGATTTAGTGAAGAGGGGTCTTGGCACTGAGTCTGGAAGAATGAACAAAATTTAGCACAAGGGAGCAGAAATAGCATTTAAGGCGAAAGAAGTTTTGGCGATAGAAAGCAGCAGTGTGTGTGTGTGTGTGTGTGTGTGTGTGTGTGTGTGTGTGTGTGTGTGTGTGTGAGTGAGTTTGAAATTAAGATTTGAGTGAAAAGGAAGATGTATTTGAGACTTAATTAGAGATACTTCTAGACTGAATGACCAAAAGAATGAATGAATAAACCAATGAATGAATGAGTAGGATGAAATAAATTTTACTAGGAGAGTAGTTTAGGTAAGGCACTGAGGAGGCCAACTTTGATCTGCAAGTCAAATCTGACCCACTATGGTGGTTTATTGGCATATAGTCCATTTACATTATCTTTACTATTACTTATTTATTTTGAAAATTAGCTGACTATTTAAAACTCTTTATTTCAAGTTCTATTTTTAAATTAGCCTGTCTTCCTACAGGACTAAATGGTTAGAGCCAGAGGAAGCAACTGTCCCTTTCAAATGGACATAAGCATGCTCCACCCTACTCACTGCTTACTTGTATTTGTCGCCTATTTGTTTGAGAGTGTGACCTTTAATGTGGTGCTTCAGATCATAGTCAAGAAGTCAAGTTGACTAAGATGTAGAACTTCATTGCAACGAATAACACATAACTGAAAACTTTCTATTTCCTCTATCATATTAACACATGCTTCTAGAATAATGATGGAGTAATAACAGTAATACTTACTATGCATTTACTATGTACCAAGCATGGTGCTAATCTCCTTTCAGACACATGTGAGTTTGAGACCCAACTCCCAACATCTGCTAGTAGCATGACCTTGCACAAGTTAACTACATTTCTGAATCTCAACACATTTATTTGACAAATGGGTGTGATATACCATATGTTACATGGTTTTGTGAGGATTAAATGAGATCATATATATAAAGCATTTATCATGCTTGTTGGCACCAATTAAGACTTCATTCATGAAAAAATATTCTCCCATTTCAAAACTAAATACTTGGAAAGTTGTGTAAGCACAAGTACAAAACATTTCTAATAAGCTATTTTTTATTGATGGATGCTATTCACAATGTATTAATTCTCAATGTTACTTCATTTAAGTAGATAGATTTTTTTTTAAATTTTTGCTTTGTTATATTGTAGAGACAGGGGGGTCACACTATGTTACCAAGGTTGGTTTTGAACTCCTGGCTTCAAGCAGTATTCCCGACTGACCTCCCAAAGTGCTGAGACTACAGTCATGAGCCACCACGTCCAGCTGTATAGGTAAGTTGTAAGGCTAAAATCAGTAGTACAAATTTCTATTCATCTTAAAAGAAAACTATAAAGGTAGTTTTATTAAGGTTATAGAAGCAACATATTTCATACCAGCACTTTAACAAATCTGCCTTCATAATATGCTCACCAGTTATATAATAATTTTTTGATTTTTATTCCTTTTTATTATTTTTTCAAAAGATGTATTTAAAGTGCAAATTCACAGATATTGACCTCTACTTCCCAGAAGCTTGGTTTATGTAACACAACCTGATTCATTTGTATTAGTCTATTATTTCAAATTGCGTCCTATGAACAAAAAGCCTGCCAAGTCAATTGTTTAGCTGTATTGATAAGCTGTTTACCTGAAATGCTATATTTTGTTGACACTCATTTCAAAAGTCCTTTGTGCTTTTTTCATTATTTTCATTGTTTTCAAAATCTTTCAATTTTACATTTAATCATGTAAAATAATGTTTCACTAGGCACCAGCTATATACTCAGTACCAACTACTGTGCATACATGGTTGTGTTATTCCTAGTAACCTATTTATGAGATAAGTATTATTATTTCTATGCCAATTAGAAAAGTCAGCCTCGGGTAATGAGACAAGGTGTCCAAAGTCAGCAGTTGATAAGGAACCAGAAATTAAATTCAGGCACATTCCAAGAGTGCACATTCACTCTTTTCTTTGGTGATCTTGGAAATCTTGATAGTTCTTATAGTAGAACTTTTTAAGACTATACAGATAGAAGATCCGTTAGATGATTTGCTCAAAGAGATCATATGCATTGACAAGAGGAGTAAAAATAGCATTTAAAATGTTTGAGTTTTCATTCATTTTCTCTAACCACTAAACTAAAATCCCTTTTCTGGAACAACATATATTTAACCACTTAGCAGTGTCATAACAAGAAAACAAACAAACAAAAAAGCTGAGAACGTGGTAATTACTTACAATAAATACTATTTATATTACTTACAATGAATGCTATCTATATTTATAGGAAATCTTTAATTTAAAAGTTGTCTGGAGTTTTTTGTCAAAAATATTTGTGAATATATAATTAAGATCTTTAAAAAAGAAAAGAAAATTAGTAAAAATGTAGTGTTGCATTTTTTAAAATGGTAATTACTCATTTTCTTCTGTACCTACAAAAACTTCACATTTTAAAATATACAGTTTTGTGGTATTTTCAGATTACAAGCTTTTGCAATATAATTATATTATTAGCTGAATTATTTAAACAGTATTTTCACTTTAATGTTAATTGGTTTGGCAATTGCAGAGAAGGTCCCAACAATAAATATTTAAAATGAATTGTATTTGTGTTTTCCAAGTACATGTTACCTTAACTGCAGAGAAATATTTAAAATTATTAAAAATTTAAAATTAACATTATTAACAGTAAAGCTCATAAGACTACTTAAATAGTCTTTTATTTTGAAGTAAAGAAATGAAAAAACATAAACTCACTTGAAAACTGAATTGCAAATCCAGATTTGCTAATATAAAAATCCGTGTCAAACTGAATGGTTACTATGTTGAGGGTGCTATGGATTCCTTCAGGAATTAGAGACCCACTGATTTCCTTTAAGAGCATCTCATTTTCTGGTGGACCGTCCCAAACACGAAGTATATCATGTGATGCTTCCGTATCAAAAGCAAGAAACTGCAGGCTGTAGGAGAACCAGATATCTCTGATTATTTTAAACAAGGATTCAGTTTTAATTGGAAACTAGAACAAATATACATTGTGGCTTTTACTCAGGGCCTTTAGCTCATTTTTTACTAGGATCTAAAAAACAAACTTTGTAAACAGTATGCATAACCTAAATGAACTTTTCTTGAGCAGTATAATTTATTTCTTTAGAATATTATTAGATACACTATTATATCAACTTTGCAAATTACAAAAACCTCAGGTATACATTTTTCAATGTTCATGAATTTTAACTGTGTGATAACAGCAGGTGACATTTATAGAGAATCTTTAACATGCCAGGCACTGTGCAAAATGCATTACATATATTTTCTACAATTATTATGATGATCCAATGAAGCAGCAACAATTTTATCTCAATTTTACAAATGCAGCAAATCGAATTTAGATAGATAAAATAATTGCTCAAAGAATGGCAAAGTCATAAATTGAACTAAGTTATCTGACGCTACAGTACACACTTTTACCACTGTTTCCTGTTAAATCTTTTTTGCTTTAGTTTAATCTTGACAAAATTGGCATCTGATGCATTTTGTGTCTACTATAAAAATTATAAATCTAATTATTAATATGCTCAACTCTGTATATGCCATGGTTATGTTTGATACATGAATTTTGCAACTTTAAACTTGGGTTGCAATTTGATATCAAATATTGTTCTTTAATTTAAAAAACTTAGGATTCCATTGAATTTACCATTCTCAATCTCAATAATTCTAGTATTTACATAAAATAATGCATAATTTAAATATAAGATGAATAAACTGGAGATAGATCCAGTGTAGTCTATTCTGAGTTCTCCACACTACCTAGCAGAAGTACTTACCTGCTCATACTGCATGCATCAGCTCATGGGAGCACATCACCTAGAAGCCTGTTTGAAATTCCATTTATATAAAGTAGCCATTCTTAAGTTTTAAAGTTGTTGTTTATGAGTGATAGCACATTAATTAGTTCACATGTCAAAGAGGATACCAGCCAAAGGTATATAGTAAAATTGCAACTGAAAGCATGTGGTGGCCTTGAAAACCAGAATGGTGTTGATTTAGGGGAAAATAATTCTGAACTCATTGAAGGGGGTCACGACATAACAGAGTATGGTGAGCTCCTTTCTATTCTTATTTGTTTTAAATGTTAGTGAGGCTGCACTTATGAGAGCAATCTGCATAACTTTGTATATCTGTCAAAATGATGGTGTCCAAATAAAGGCCACTAGAACAGAGGTCTTCAATCCCCTCAAGCCCTCTTTGTCCTCCCTGCTCTCCCACCTCAAGAAGTGAGATGCAGCAAGTGGAAGCTTCATCTGCATTTACAACCACTCCCCATCACTCACATTACCTCCTGAGCTTTGCCTCATGTCATATCAGTGTCATCGTTAGATCTTTATAGGAGCACGAACCCACTGTAAACTGTGCATGCCAGGGATCTAGGTTGTACGTTCCTTATAAGAATCTAATGCCTGATGATCTGAGGTGGAGCTGAGGTGGTGACGCTAGCCTAGGGGAGTGGCTGCAAGTACAGATTAACATAAGCAGTGAAGTTTGACTGCCTGCCCGTTACTTTACTTACCACTTCCATCTGCACCTTTTATGTTTTCTTTATGGTGAGTTGTGTATTTATTTCATTATATATTACAATGTAATAATAATAGAAATAAAGTGAATAATAAATATTGTGTGCTTGAATTATCTCCAAATCATCCCCCTCTACCCTGGTCCATGGAAAAACTGTCTTTCTCAAAACCAGTCCTTGATGCCACTATGTCCCCCTATAATTATGAAAAGCTTTGTTTTAAGAGGATATATGAGTTACTCCTGCAATTCATAAATCGAAACTCTTACTAATAAATTTTTTTCGCATTTTAAGCACATGAAAACCAAGTCTTCCCTTGCCAAGATTAAAGATATTGAAAGATTTTGATATTGATTTTATATAGGGGCTTATCAGGTAATTCAGACTCCCAGTGATTTTGAGAAAATGAAATCCATTTACCTGACAATGTTTCCTGGATCCACCTCAATCATCCACATGCAACGAAGATTATTGTCATATGGAAAAGGATAACCTGGAGATAAGATTCTTCCTGATGATTCTCCTTTAAAACGACCTCCACATTCAGCTAATAAAAAATAATTAAAATTTGAAGCCAGTCTTTTAAAACAATCTACAAATATCCCATCAAAGAGAAAAAGATTGATTTCATCTTTTTTGAAAGTATATAAAATGGTATAAACTTTTTCAGATTAATATATGAGTATTATTGAAGCAAGAACTTACTATATAATAAAATAGTAGAGTCTCAAGTTAGATCGCATAAAAGAGAATAAAACAATCTAATCAAGAATTTTTAAAAGGGCACATTCAAAACCTCTGAGTTGGGCTTCCAAACATTTTAAGATGTGTTGTTAAATAATGATAATTTTAAAAGGGAAACAGATGGCAAGTTGCTCACTGCTAGCAAATTGCAGGCTGAATAATTCATCATCTTGCTACCCCACCTCTGAGAAAAAACTAATCTTTACTGCATTCCCTCAGGCCTTCTAAATTTCATTGTCCTTTTATTCCCCTTTATATCATTCTAAACTCTTTCCCTTTTAATCTCCCAAAAGTCAAAGTGGCATTTTTTTATTACATTTCTTACTTTGGTTAAATCTAGTTTGGTTTTGATTTAATATGATCTCTAATTTTTATAAAAGGCATTGAATTAAAAATGTAAGTATTGTCATACGATATAATTGAAATTTTATCTTTGGGGGGATTCCCTCTCCATTTTAATATTATTTAATCCTATTGGGAAGTCAGAAGTGATTTTACTTCAGTAAGCAGACACTCTAAAAAGAATTCTGTTTTGGAGAAGAGAGAAACTAAGTATTTTAGTATATTGGTTTACACTTCTAAACACCAGAAACAAGGGAGATACTGGGTAATGCATCATACATTTGAGTATTTTTTGATAGTTCTTATTTTCGGTGTATGTGCATGGCCTTCCTCAGCTCTGTTTGTCAGGGTTTTTGGTTTAAGTGACTCCATTTTGATTCTGACAATTCACATACCATCCTAGATTCAATGGCTGAATTAAACTTCTTGTTTCTGAGTATTATTATAATTAGATCAAAAAGGTTAAAGATTGAAAGCAATAGCATTTGGAAGAGACCTGATAACACTAGAATCTAATGGTTCAAATCTGTAGGCTGCATATATGCATGTAAATTTGTTTCAATGATTTTATATATTTTATTGTACCACACTGCAATGGTTAGTTTTATATGTCAACTTAGCCAGGATAGAATACCCAGTTGTTTAAGCAAGTACTTATCCACATGTAAAGGCATTTTATAGATGTGGATAATGTCTACAGTTGACTTTAAGTAAAGAAGGCCTCAGTAATGTGAGCAGTCTTTATTCAATCAGTTGGAAGATCTTAAGAGCAAAAACTAAGTTTTCTAGGAAAATAAGAAATGTTTCCTCAAAACTGCTGCTTACCATCTTGGGCAACATAGTGAGACCTTGTCTCTACAAGAAAAAAAAAAAGTAGTCAAGTGTGATGGCACGCATCTCTATCTTAACTACTAATGAGACTGAGGCAGAAGGATCGCTTGAGCCCAGGAGTTTGAGGCTGCAGTGAGCCATGATCGTGCCACTGTACTCCAGAAAACAACTACAACAACAAACAGCAACATTAACTCCTGCCTCAGTTTCTAACCTATTGACCTGCTCTGTGGATTCTGAATTTACCAACTCCCTTGACTGCATAAGTCATTAAAAAAAAAATCTCTAGATAGATAGGTAGATAGACAGATGATAGATAGATTGATAGATAGATGATAGAGATACGCTATGGGTTCTGTTTCTCTAGAGAACTCCGACTAATGTACCCATAGAGGGCTAAGATAATATATTGTGGCATTAATTTAATCTAATATATAATAACAAGCTTAAGTGATTCTTTTTTTGTTTGTTTGTTTGCATCAAAGTCTCACTCTGTCACCCTGGCTGAAGTATAGTGGCATGCTCATGGCCACTGCAGCCTCGACTCGCTGAGCTTAGGTGAGCCTTTTGCCTCAGCCTTCCAAGTAGCTTGAACTACAGGCATGCGCCACCATGTCTGGCTGATTTTTTGATTTATTGTGGAGACGAGGTCTCACTGTGTTGCTCAGGCTGGTCTGGAATGCCTGAGCTCAGGCGATCCTCTTGTCTCTTCCTCCCAAAGAGCTAGGATTGCAGGCCTGAGCCACTGAGCCCAGCATGTGATGATTAAAGTAAGTAAAATATATTAGTACTGTCCTTTGTTTTGGTAAACTCTAGTGTGGCATGCAACTCTTTGAGCTATGGCCAGGCCATGTTTCCTAGCTTTAGCCCCCTCTTCTACCTTGGGGAGGTGGTAAATCTTTTCTCTCTCTCTGCCTCTCTCCAATTTACTTTCTAAATAAACTATATTTTCTGAGCTTATATATATAATAACAAGCTTAAGTGATTGTTTGTTTGCATATATGTGTATGTATTTACGATGTCACTTATAGCTTTTCCTATATATATAGTAACAAGCTTAAGTGATTCTTTTTTTGTTTGTTTGTTTGTTTTCATATATATGTATGTATTTAAGATGTCACTTATAGCTTTTCCTTTTTAACAAAAATCTTGTTGGACAACCTTCAACTAGGTAACTATATTAATTCATTTTCCATCATTTCTTTATGATTTATCACTATTAATGACATACATTTATTTTGAGAACAAAGTTGATACTTCATTCCTCTAGACTAATTTTTAGTCAGATGGAGTTTTATGCCCTAGATTGCATCTTGAATTTAAACACTACTTTTCCTCCCATTTTTCTTTGCTATAAATATCACTTGACATTTTGACATTAAAGGAGTCAGTGTGATACACTATCTATAACATTGGAGTTCATATTCTGATGGAAGACTTATATTTGCAAAACAAAAATGAAATACAATGTTTAAAGAAGGGACACAGGTTAAATCCTTCCAGCTAAATCCTTCCAGTTAAATCCTTCCAGGTTAAATCCTTCCAGTTAAATCCTTCCATGCTTCAAAAATTAATTTTTTTTAATCAATGTATATGCTTCAGAAACATAATTACCTAGAAGCAATCTAAATAATTAAGAAAAGCTTTCTTATTTGACAGAGGCAAAAATATAGCCATAATGGATACTTAAATTTAATGAGCACAGAACATCATAATCTTAGACCATTTGGTAAAGCTATTAATTGTTGCTAGTAGAGAACACCACGTAAAATAGAATTTCATGTTCTGTTATCATGAAAATCATCAGCCTCCCTCACCATGTGTCCAACTATTTACAGCTGCTAAATTTGTTTATTTAACATTTTTAAAAAAGTTTTTCCTTCCTATGAAATCTTGTGCAGTATCAAGTCACTAAGTATAAAATGCATTGATTTGTTGCCAACATAATTAAAATCTTCTATTTTCATACCAAATATCTTCCCATTTGTATAAACTCTTTCCAGAAAACAGAGACTATCCTCAGCTCGGTTCGACACACATTGAAAATACATGTTTTCCATGGATTTGTTTGTGATTTTTTAAAATTTCAAAACAACATGGCAAGTCAATATTTACAAGCTTAAAGGTTTGTGCTATTAAACTCCTTAATGCTCTTCTGAACCTATTTCATAATCACATCAAGGAGTACAACATCAGAGAGCATTAATCAGTGATATATTTTTCTCATAACCAATGCCAATGGGTTGATTGTTGATCATATTCCAGAATCCTAAGCTTTGGCAATTTAGGTTGATTATTATTTTAGATATTATCTTCATAATCTATCCAAAATTCAGATGCCATCTGAAAAAAAAGAACTGTGATTACATTTTGGTTGCATAAAAACATGTTTGTTTTCTGCATGAATCAATGTTTTAATAACTTAACAGAAGTTTTGTGGCATGAAAAACTGTGCAATTATTTGCAAGGCATATAATGACTAGAATTTTATTTTTTTCTATTTGTATTCTAGCAAGTTTTGTGGCAATTTCTATATGGACTATATCAAAGGAAAAAAAAGGAGAGAAATTTTCCACTTGTCTCAAAAGATTCAGGTCTCCAAACTTCCTAAATTATAAACATCAAATAATTGCAGTTTTGTATATCAATTATACCTCAATAAACCTGTTGACAAAAAGGTTCAAGTCAATTTTATCCTTATGGGCTTGACACAGAGTGAATTCTTGCCTCTATAAATACCATCAAGAAATACAATTGCTAAAGAATCACTGTATGTTTGTTCCCTGTTGGAGAGTTAACTAGTGTTTTGTTAAAAAGTAGTATTTCTTTGTTGTCCTATTATTGGAACCTGCTTGATCTATGAAGCAGAAAAAAAATTCAATACATATGAATGGTTAAAAGACTTACCATTTTTGTAGCCAGTAACTTCTACATCAAGATAGCAGAAATAAAATGACTTAATACAAACCATATCCCCCCCACCTCCAAAGTGTACATAATGATAAAATTATGGAAAGGACTCTCGCTTTCCAAGAATTTTCTTTTGAAAAACTAAAACTTTGATTTAATTAACTTCTTGACATAGGGTGTTAACTGTGTGTGAACAGACTCACTTAAACATGTAGAGTATAATTTGATAACAGTTTCATAGATATATTTAACGAAAATCGAAAAGAGTATCCTACCAATACAGGAAGGCAGAGGATAGTCCCAGGCCCTTCTCTCCCCTGTCATGCACTTGAGAAGACTGCTTCCATGGAGCGTGTAGCCTGGGTTGCATCCATAAATGATAGTGCTACCAGCAAAGTGGCCTTGGTCACTGATCTTGTAACCAAATTGTGGAATGCCAGGATCTTCACAATGTGAAAGTTCAAAACCTGAGAGAAAAATATAAATTGATTAAAGGTAAAATTTAGCAGGAAGATTTAAAACTATTCAAATTGTCCCTTTTATTATGTTTAGTAAGATTAAATACTTTTTCCTAGTCATATTACTTTTACCACATTTAATTTTGATAGTGTACAGTAAACATAAAGAGGTCATTTTTCTTGAAAATTAGAATTTGTTCTATTTTTCAAATGTATTAATGATATCCTAAAGTCTATTTGAAGACATCATGGTTTGTAGTATGAAGTTTCCTGCCAGTTTCAAGTGATTTACAGTGTTAGATTCTGACAATGATATTGCAATATCATAAGAAATACATATTTGCTCTTTGTTTCTGGTTCCTGGCCCAGAACTCCTAAAACACTTGGAATTCCCAAATGATAAGGGTGAGAGAGTTCTCTTTGCTATTTAAAATAAGACATTGCATGAATTTCTATAATGAAGTGAATTTTAGAGTATGGGTGTGAGTACTCAAAGGAACTAACCATGTGATTAAAGGTCTGGAACTTTTAGCCCCAGTTACCCACTTCTACACATACACCCCTCCAGGGAGGAAAGAGAAGCTGGGGATTGATTTAATAATCAATGACCAATTATATCTATGTAATGAAGTTGCCATAACAATCCTAGATTAAAGGTTCTGAGAGCATCTAGGTTGGTGAATGTATCTACATGCAGAAAAAGTGATGCACCTCACCTCCATGGGGACAGAAGTTTCTGTACTGGAGACCCTTCTGAACCTCACTCATGTACCTCTTCATTTGTGTTCTTCATAAAAAATCATTAAATATTAGTACATTTTCCCCTGATTTTTGTGAGTGTTCTAGCAAATTATTGAGCTCAAGGTGGAGTTTTGGGGAACACCTAATTTATAGCTTGTCAGTCAGATGTACAAGAGGCCCAGACTTGAAATTGGCATTTGGAGTGGGGACAGTCTTGTAGAACTGAGCCCTTAAACTTCAGGGTCTACACTAACTCCAGGTAGTTTTTGAATGGAATTGAATTGTTGGTGTCAAGTGTTGGGACTCCAAATACAATACTCCAAAGTATAGCACTTTGGCATTCTCGCTACATTGAACTAAAAAAGATTAGAAGACCTCAGAAGCAAGGACTCTCTGAACTTCTCCAGTCTCTCACCCCTCTTTCTACTCCCAAGCTAGTCATAGAAACTAGAATTCTTCTTCCCCAAGGGAGGTCATAGAAACTAGAACCTCTCTTCTCCAAAGTAAGCTACAAAACTTGAAAGGTCTCTCTCAACCTTTTCTCTTCTCCCTTGAAGACTCTCACTCCATAGGGATTCTGCCCCACACTCTGAAGAAAGTAATGACACACAAAGAGGCCCAGAAGAATCTAAACAGTCAACCCTTCCTGGGCTTCCTCCTTCAGTTTATTACCATTAGATTATTCCCTTCATGTCCAATCACACGTCTACAAGACTGTCCATTCTTCATTGAACTTAATCGCAAAAACAGATAGTTTTCACTTGGTCTTTGGGTCTCCATTTCTGAAGGCTTCCATATCCTGTAAATCTTTGATTAAATAAATTTGATAGGTTTTTCTCTTGTTAAACTGTCTTTGGTTATAGGAGTGTTGGCCCTTATGAGGGTGAGGAAAAATATTACATCTTTCTGCCCCCACACCAGGGTGTTGGAGAATTGATTGGCATGAGGAAGAAATATATACATGTGGTGTCAGAAGGGTTGTGAGAAGAGAAACAGGTTTTTCTTTACTGACCAACATGACTGCTAGCATCATAGCATCAAAAATTTTAAATTCAGACAACATATGTGAAATAACTCTACAAGTAAAAAATGTCTATTGCAAATATAACTTTAGACTGTTCTACTTATATACAATTAGAAGTGAACAGTCTCATTTTTAAAATATACTTTATTAAGAGGTAATGTAAGCCGGGCTCAGTGGCTCAGCCTGTAATCCCGTGCCTTTGGGAGGCTGAGGTGAATGGATTGCCTGAGCCTGCAGGTTCGAGACCCACCTGGGCAGGTGAGACCTCATCTCTACAATAAAAAAAAAAAAAAAAATTAGCCGGGCATGGTCGCGCACGCCTGTAATTCTGGCTACTCAGAAGGCTGAGGCGGAAGGATCACCGGAGCCCAGGAGGTCGAGGCTGCGATGGCCAGGAGCGGCCACTGCACTCCAGTCTGGGCGACAAAGTGAGACTCCAACTCCCCCCAAAAAAAGAGGTAATGTAACATAGTAATCAGCTTGATAAACTCTGAAGTTATGTATTCTACCTACTTCAGAAAAAGTACAGTTCTCAAAAATTCTCACAGCCAAAAAAAAAAAAAAGGAAACTTTCTACATGTTGTTCCAAGATTCGAAGAAACTATTTTTGTGTTTACAGAGTTGAGCTTTCTGAATGAATTTGCTGAAAACTGAGACCCCGGGCGGACAGCAACCCTTGAGAAGTTAATTTACAACTGTATGAGTAGCAAGAGATTTACTTAAGTGTGAAAAAGTTAGGTAAATTTCAATGAAGAATGAGACCCAGATATTACAGACATCTCTAGGTTATAAAAGCTGGAAACACAGGAGGCTAATGTGGCCTTTGGAGAGAGAGATTTATGTTCCAAAAGGTTAGAGTAAGAACCCTGGATCCTTTCCATTCCATTCCCGTGGAGAAAAGTTTTTCTCCCTTTCAAGAGAAGAGAGGGAGAAAGCTACCTGAAACAGAACAGTCCCCCCCTTTTTTTCTCTCTTTGCCTAGTCATGTGTGTAAAGGATTTTTTCAGCAGGTATTCATCATTTTGTTACAGGAGTAAAGACTGAGTGAAAGGAGAGCTAACTCAGGCATTGTCGTCGTCATCATCATCATTATCAGCACATCATTCTAGGTCCAAAATATCTCATTTGTGTATTTAGAGCAAAATTAATAAAGGTAAATGTTAAAAAAAAAAAGACAACAGTCATCACACAGTGCACTGTTAAGATCCTGAAAGAACTACAAAGGAGACTTCATAATTTAAACCAAACAACATACTAATACATCAAAATCTATGATCCCTAGATATGCCGTTCTTCTGTCCTTAATGTTTTACAAAATATAAAAATGTGGCATGGATAATATAATACACATGAAAAGATATTTAGATAGTTAGATACAAGATTCTATCAGTTATAACTTCTGAGAAGAGAAGATTATAAAGAATTTTCTAGATAGCCTCATGAATGAGACAAATCAGTTATTTTGAGACAAAACTACTGAAGAAAAAGAAAACTTCTACTTGTGTCTTAAATTATATGGTGATCAAAAAGATATTTGCATCTTTTATAGGCATAGATTCTTGGGCAAATTAATTTAAAGTTAAACTATAAAGAAAAAAGGCATATATAAACTTACTGGTATCAAATCACTAATTTGCAGCATTGACTTCCTAGAGTGTCACGACATACATAAAATCACAAGAACTTGCGTAGCTCCAAGTACTAAGTTTAGCCTAAAATTCTACGAGTTAAGAGAAACATTAGCTCTCAGAAAACATGAGGCATTTTTCCTAGTCTCTGCTGGGGAGTCTTAATCTCTCCCTCCTCTGTTAAACCACAGAATTATTTTGCACATTTTAATTCATTTGAAATCATTCGTATCTTTTCTTTGCTTTCCTATAGGCTGCAATTACTTTATTTTTTCACTCCTTTCCACAGTGCCTGTCCAACACGAATCCTAGTACATAATAGAAGTTCAATAATGCTCATGAATGAATGTGAATTCTTCGAAGTAATTATCTCCAGAACACAACTTAAAAATAAAATAAAGGAATATTGATAAGAAACTGAAATTTGAGGAAAAAAAAATGTAAAGACTTCAAAAGAATTTCCTGTATAAATTAACCTGTGACAGACCCATTTGGAAGAATATGAGTTATAATAAGGCAAATGCAAGCAACTTCAGAGATAAGAGTCGTACAAGGGATTAATAATCATTAAATCAACTTGTGACATACATAATGAAATGACATACTAACAAACATGGTCAAGTAAGTTAGTCTTTCTAACACAGAAGACAGCAGAAGGAGTAACTTTGAAATTTCAGGACGTATTACTTTATAAGCATGTGCATACTTAATATGACATTTAAACTGTCCCTGCTCAAAATTTACAAGTTTGCCTTTCTTACCAGACATAAGGTTCAGTTTATCAATCAAGATGTAGCCAATTTTGAGTTACATTTCTCAAAATAAAAATGAAAATCAACCTCTGTTTTCAAGGTTTATTACCAACTTCATCCTTTCTTAATTTGAATGTTCTGCAAATGCGGTTGGCAATAGCTGGTGATGAAATATTCTTTGTAAATTAAGATAATTTATAATACTTTGCATTGTAGATGAAAATACACATAGACAATAGTATATAAGCTAGAAAGCACAATATAATTTAGCTCAACTTGGTGAAATTGTTGCTGATTGATAAATTTTCAGAAATGTCTTTATAGAAACGTTCAGCTGCCTTTTTCATTGAAAAACTCAAACACTTAAAGTGACAAATAAAGATATGTATGCAAAATGATATATACTATAAATATTCACCATTTCTTGTGAAAATTGAGACTGATGAAATGAAAATTTCTAGCATACAAAATGAACGTAAAATCCCCACAACCTAAATCCTTTTGACTTTCTGAATACCTTAAATTGAGATCTAATTCATTTCCTGCCACCATGTAGTATATTTCTTTAAGGATTTCTAATATATTTAAGTACTATTTGAAAACTGCAAAATAATTCAAAGGACAGCAAATTTACTCTCTAGCTCTATCATATTCTAGTTTTGTATTATAGTTGCTTCAGATTAATATTCAGAAAAACATTGATATCAACTTATTCATGTTCACATTAACATTATTAAGAAATAAACATTACAAAACAAGTTAAAGCTCTTCTTGTGTCCTTCCCCAATCCCTTTCTGACGTTTCCTTACTGAGAGTTAGCAAATATTATGACTTAGTATATTTTTCTTGCACATATATCTTTCCTACGTATGTATATGTCTATAAGAAATATAGTATGTTCTGCAAGTACTTATATATTATATAAATAATAAAATTATTTTAAAAATTTCTCTGAGGTTTCATTTTTTTTCCCGGTATTGTGTTTACACCTTTCATATTTTTGCACCCCTGCGTGCACACGCACATACCCAAGCACACACACACATTTTATTCATTTAATCTACTCTATAGAATTCCATTGGTGACATCATCTCAAAATAATTTATTTATTCTGCAACTGATGAGCATTATATTGCTTCCAATTCATCACTGTTATAGAAAAGGCTATACTTCTACATCTCTTTTTGGACATGTTCAAGTGATTGTATACATCATGCACCACATAAAGACTCACAGTTCATTTTCTCCCCAAGATTCAATCAAATTCTTCTTGTTACTTAACTTCTGTCTTGGCTTACTAAAAGGTAAGTAGTTAAATTCTGATTCAAATATAATTTCTCTTAATTTGTAAATGAACAACTGTGTATTCAAATAGGGTGATGTCATATCTCAGCAGCAAAACACTACCAATAATACAAATAAAGCATATTATTTAGAAAATTAAGTCACATCTGAGTGTTCACTTTTCAAGTGTAAGGAAACACCCTTGATGTAACAAAAAAAGATCTCACATGCGTTTTTGAAATTAAGTAAAAATATAAATAAATATTTAATATTATGAAAGTTTAATTTTAGAGTATTTAATGGTCAATTTTAGAGTATTTAATGGTCAAAGATACATGATAATTTTATGTACCAAAAGTAAAAACTTTTTTCTTTTTTTTTTTTTGAGTTAGAGTCTCACTGTCGCCCAGACTGGAGTGCAGTGGCCGCTCCTGGGCCACTGCAGCCTCAACCTGCTGGGCTCTGGAGATCCTTCCGCCTCATCCTTCCAAGTAGCTGGAACTACACGCTACCACACCCGGCTAATTTTTTTGATTTATTGTAGAGATGAGGTCTCGCCTGCCCAGGCAAGCCTTGAACCCGCAGGCTCAGGCAATTCACTCACCTCAGCCTCCCAAAGGCGTGGGATTACAGCCTGAACCACTGAACCCGGCAGTAAAAACTTTCAAATTGCTAAATTTAAAAAAGAAGAAATTGTCAAAAAGGAAATTGGAAAAGTATGTCAACTAACTACGTTAGAGATGCTTTCTGAAGCCATGAATATTAATAAATGTTGATATAATGTAAGGAGACAAATTATTAGATTATCCTACAATAACTTTCATCTCACTCTTTGGAATTGTTTGGGGGAATTTAATTCAAAATATTAAGCAGAATAATTTTAAGAACTATATTTAATATTTGGTTATTAAATTGTATTTAGGACATGAGTCTTGCAAGAAAAAGTTTTATTTTTGAATTCTTTAACATACCTCAAAATAGTAAGAGCCATCTACGAGAAACCCACAGCAAGCATACTGCTAAACAGACAGAAATTGAAATCATTTTCTTTGAAAACTGGAACAAAACAACGACTCCCACTCTCACCTCTCCTTTACAACATAGTTTTGGAAGTCCTAGCTAAAGCAATCAGACAGGAGAAGGAGATCAGCGGTATTCAAATAGGAAAAGAGGAAGTCAAGTTATCCCTCTTTCACATGACATGATTCTATACTTCAAAAGAGAATCTGTCAAAAAGCTCCTTGCACTGATAAAGGGCTTTGGCAAAGTCTCAGTGTAGAAAATCAATGTGCAAAAGACAGTCACATGTCTATACACCAACAACAATCAGAAACCCAAACAAAAAGCACAATCCCATTCACAATAGCTAGGAAAAAAAAACAAATACCTTTGCATCTTCCTAACCAGTGATGTGAAAGACCTTTACGATGAAACCTACAAAACACTGCTCAAAGAAATCAAAGATGACACAAACAAATGGAAATATATTCCATGCTCATGGATCGGAAGAATCAACATTGTTAAGATGTCCATCCTACAAAAGGCAATTTACAGATTCAACACAATACCTATTGAATTACCAACATCATTCTTCTCAGACCTGGAAACGACAATACAGGAATTTATATGGAAACATAAATGACTACAAATCACCAAAGCAATCCTCAGCAAAAAAAAACCCCAAAAAACAACAAAAAAAGCCAAAGCAGGAGGTGCCACACGCCCAGACTTTAAACTCTATTATAAAGCTACAATAATAGAGTTAAAAGAGTAAAAAAGAGTGATATTGGTACAAGAACAGATATATAGACCAACGGAACAGGATAGAGATTCCAGAAGCAAAACCTCCATTTCTAAACCATCTCATCTTCAACAATGCCCCCACCACCGACTGGGGAGAGGAGAACCTATTCAGTAAATTGTGCTGGGAAAACTGACTATAAGCAGAAGATTAAAACAAGATCCCTACCTATCACCATACACAAAGATCAACTCTAAATAGATCAAAGACCTAAATATAAAACCTCAAACTATAAGAACCTTAGAAAATTCAGGCGATACCCTTATGAAAATTGGAATTGGCAACCAATTCCTGATCAAAACCCCAAGCACCCATGCCATAAGAGATTAGATAGACAAGTAGGACCTCATCAAACTGACAAGCTTATGCAAAACCAAAGAAACCATCAAGAGAGCGGGGAGACAGCCCACAGACTGGGAAAAAATATTTGCTAATTGTATGTCTGGCAAAGGTCTAACATATAGGATCTACAAGGAACTCAAAAGTGTCGAAATGAGAAAAACAAGCAGCCCCATTACAAAATGGGCAAAAGATATGAATAGAGAATTCTCAGAAGAAGACATATGAGCAGCCAACAAATACATGAAAAAATGCTCAGCCTCACTAGTCATCAAAGAAATGCAAATTAAAACTATACTGAGATACTATCTAACTCCAGTCAGGATGGCTATCATCAATAACTCAAAAAACAACAGATGCTGGAGAGGATGCAGCAAAAAGGGAACACTTCTACACTGTTGGTGGGAGTGTAAACTAGTACAGTCTCTGTGGAAAACAGTGTGGCAATTCCTAAAATATCTGAAAATTGACCTTCCATATGACCCCCAATCTTCCTACTGGAAATATACCTGGAAGAACTCAAATCACTCTATAAAAAAGATAACGGCACATATATGTTTATTGCAGCATTGTTCACTGTAGCAAGAATATGGAATCAACCATGCTGCCCATCAAAAAAGGACTGGATTTTTAAAATGTGGTACATATACATGACGGAATATTACACAGCCATAAAGAAGAGCAAAATCATGTACTTCACAGCAACCTGAATGGACTTCGAGTCTATAATACTGAATGATCTTTCACAGAAACAAAGAACTGAGTATCACATGTTCTCACTCATAAGTGGACCTTGAACAATTATCGTAGTACTATAGGACAATGATTGGCAGTAGTGGGAATCTGCCTGGGAAGGGGGTGCACACCTCATTAACAAGTGTACCTGCATAATGAACATTTGTATATCTAACCCTGAATTGTACCCCACATCACTCAAATAAAAAAATTAAAAGAAAAAATATCAAAAAGCTAAATAAATAAATGAAAATTCTTTAGATTAAATAAGAACTTATATAAATGTCAACTTTATCACCTCAAAATTCACAAACAGTAAAAACTCCAAGATCATACACAACAGCTGTGATAACACTGTTTGATCCAGACATAATAAGGAACATAAAGGGAATAAATAAAAAAGAGAGTGCTGAAGAATAATTATATATTTCTTTTTTCTAACTAATCAAACTAATCAAAAAATTTTGATCATGTATCTCTTACATTCAAATTCTATCAAAACATCAAACTTTGAAGCTACAACTTTAGAAACAGGCTTTAAGAAAATAATCCTTTGCAGTTTTGAGTTTATGGGAGTTAATAAATAAAATGCAAAAGCTTGTGAAAATTATCACTATGCATTTCAGTTGCTTTCAGAAGTTAAGGTATTCTTTTCTAAAACTGCTGACGCTTTGAGACCTATACATAAAGTTCTGACTAGAAAATATGTTATTGATGATTAAAATATGTTGTTGGTAACTGCTAAAAGATCTGAAAATCGACCTTCCATACAACCCTCCAATTCCCCTGTGGGAATATACCCAGAAGAACTCAAATCACTCTATAAAAAAGATACCTGCACACGTATGTTTATCACAGCATTGTCCACAATAGCAAGGACATGGAACCAATCGTGCTGCCCATCAAAAGAGGACTAGATAAAAAAAAATGTGGTGTATATACACGATAGAATATTATGCAGTCATAAAGAAGAACAAAATCATGTACTTCACAGAATCGATTTTAATCTGCTGGGCATGAAAAAGTAAGTAATATTAAATGTGCTATTTTGTGTCTTGTACATCATAAATTTGCATCTCATTTGGGAGGGCTGATATTTGACTTTGACTGAAAATTTATTTTGTCAAAACATCAGCCATTTGGCATTTGACCGATGTATAGTCGGTGTACTCTAGAAGTATCCAGAAACATAATTTTACTGAATATTGTCACATTACTCTCTTAGGACATTTAATTAATTTACATTTCCTAAAGTTTATAAAGTTTAAATTTCAGCAATTGTCATCAGTACTTCAGGCTGTACAGCTTTTTACTTTTTATATGTTTTATGAGGGTTTAATGACATATTATTTTGAATTTGATTTTCTTCCTTTTTTCTTTTTATTTTTCATCAGAAAGGTAATGTTTTAATGTTGTAACAAGGTGTGAAGAAGGCGTACCTCTCACATGAGTGTGGAAGCCCAGCCATCACACTATAAATTACAGAAGAATAATTTTTATTTCTTGCTTTCTATTAAGTTAAGCATTTGTTTTTTGCTTTTTGGGGTTTGTTTGTTTGTTTGTTTATTGGCTGCTGAAGTTTTCCTTTACTGAAATAGTCTTTTGCCATATTTTTCTTTTAGGTTTTTTGTTTTTCTTATTGACTTGGATATTTTTCTAAAGAATGTATGTTTTTCTGTTATATAAATATCTCCTAAAATGTTTCATTTTTGTTTATAGTGTTTTGCTATAGAGCTTTTTTTTAATGATTAATGACTATGACTTGGTCAGGAAAACAGATGCGACTTATATGCTGTGAGAGGCTAAGATTCATCACAAGAAATTAGAGGCTGTGATAATTTTGGTAATGCAAAGAGAATTTAAGTTAGAAGACCACTGCTGGCTCTCATGAAATTCAGGCGGTCAGGGGAACTGTTGTCACAGGCAATCACCTGCCAGCACCATACACCCACCTGCAGCTACTGATAGAAAATAATGCCTTCTCCATCGATCTCACCTTTCAGCTCTCACAGGAATGCCTTTAATTGACAGAACCTAAGCCCAGGTCTTTGTTGGCAAGAGGGCTGGGAAATGCATTTGCCAAGTTTTTAGTCCCTACACTTCATGAAGTACTTAGAAGGGCAGGAATGCTACTTACTACTGACAGATTTTAATTTGTGTATCTTGTTTTAGAAATCTTTTTCTACCTTAAAGACACACTACTTGAGGCCATATTTTGTTTTTTAAACATTTTTAAGCTCTGATATTCACAGACAGGTCTTCAACTGTTGGAAATTATTTTTGTTTGTGCAAATTAGTAGGTCCTTAGATATTTAAGTTCAAATCTATAAAGCTTCCATGATGTGAAGGCTATGAAAATAATAATGGCACTTCTATTATTCAATATGAGGAAACTATGTTCAATATTGTCTGTGTGAATGACAAATAATTAAGAAATCTTTCTTTAGTATTTTAGTTAGAATACTTTGCACCATATAATGCAGCATTAGTTGATACTTCCTTTATTACCTGGTTAATTTCAAGATTTAAAGAATAAAGAAAATGTCAAGTATCTGTTAACTAGTTTCTAGGACACAGAGACACATGGAGAAGCTTTGCTGCTCCCTCGTAATTTATTATTTTCTACTTGCATTTGCATTAAGAAAATTATACAGTAAGAATAAAGTTATAGTTAATAGGACATCTGATTATTTTTCAAACTTCACATTGCAAACAACACATTGATAACTAAATTAAAGAATTTAAATAGGGTAATTTATTGTATATTTATAATGCTAGTATGCAAAAGAAGCACCACAAATTAGCTAATGCCTATATTTAATTTGAATATAAAATCTGAAATGGTTGAGTTCCATGTAGATTATTGAATTTTTCAAGCAACAAAAATGGAAGGCTAAGAGTGTCCAAGTATATTTAAAATTTTTCCTTGGGACAATGAACATTTCTACAGTTTTGTTTTAAAAGTAAATTAACGTGTATAGGCAATAACAAGAAAATATCTGAGCCCAGAGGTACTGCCTAATGGCTAAGCAACAAGGATATTTACAGGTCAGCTTTTGATAAGACAATACTATAATCCATCAAAAGGTGCAATTCATTTCTTTAATGGATGGCTGTTAAAAATATCCAATTCCTTTTTTAAAAAATAAAAATAGGGATAACTACAAGTGAATAGAGCTAAAAGAATCTTTAATGAAACATACCTTCATGAAACAGAGGTTAGAGACTTAATGAACAACATGAAAGATATCAAAGTCCTTCCCTGATAGTAAATTTGACCAATACGAAAGCGTTCAGACTTTCAAGCATAAAATGAAAAAAAAAAAATTCTTTGGGAAGAATTGCAATATTAGTATGTTTTTACACTTACATGGACAGTTTCAAAAAGATATTAAGTCCACGAAATTTTAAGTATAAAACATCCACAACTTGGATTGGGAGATAGTATAACGTAATGATTAAAACCATGGATTCTAGAGACAGAAATCCTCAATTCAACTTCCATGTCTGTACTAATGAACTATGTGCCCTTGGGGAAGTAAGTTCACTTTTCTGTATTTCATATTTCCTCCTTTTCTCATTGGGAATAATAATAAAAACCCTTTTTAGGGTTGTACCTTTTATCTAGTAAGAGGTAGATAAATCTTAGCAATTCTTTTTTAACTCTTATATTTAAAGTTATGATCATGCTAAAGGTCTTGTTTTTAAAATAAAATCCAAGTCCCTTATGTTAGCCCACCTCGCCTCTGCCTAGTTTCCAACTTTATCTCTCATTCTATCCCATTCTACTTGCTTGTTCATCTCCAGTCACATAACTCGGACTCAGGCTGCTTTTAGGCCTTTGTGCTTGCTGATCTCTCTGCCTAGACTCCTATGCCTGTATGTGGTTGTTTTATCATTCAGGTATCAACTCAAGTGACATCTTCTCAGAGATGGGTCTCTGAACAAATTAGCCTTAGTCATCCCATCTGTGCTATCTATTCCTATTGCCCAGTTTAAAATTATTTATAATCATAGCTATCTTTTGTTTATAACTTCTTTTCTGTCTCGCCCTACTAAAAAGAATCCTATGGCCAGAAACTGTCTTATTTACTGTTCTCATTATCCTCAGAACACTGGAAAAAGGTTGCTCCCATGTATCCTTTAGAAAGGACAACAGTGTCTTCATGGGTTCCTCTTACAGGAAAATAAACAATGAATTTGTGTTGTGTAAGGCACATTTAGATCTTTATTTGGGACCAGTTTCAAATTTCGAATGGGCAAGACACTCAATAATAGCCATTGTTTTGAGAAGAAAAGGCAAGAGTGGTCTAACCGAAGGAGAGAGTTGAATTCTGGGAGGTTAAAGGGATTAGAAGAGCAGTGGGATTCCCTAATGTTAGCCAAGGTCTAAGTTGATCTCACAGATGTTTTAGATTTGTGAAATATAAGACATAGCATAGCTGTCCACACTTTAATTGTCTCATCAAACTAGAACTTCCTGAGAAACTAATTTGGGAAAGAAGAATGCCTCCCCACCCCCAAAAACTAAATAAGATTTTTCTTGTGAACTCTAAAGATGAAGACTGAACAGATTTAATTTGGCTTATATAAACACAAAAATAGGCATTTTCTCCTTCCAATTGTGGTATAAGATTTCCACACTAGGTGTATATAATTTATTTATTGATATTTATTGGTGGAAGAAGATGAGAGAAACTCACAGTCTTCTTAGTATAGTAGAGCTAAAACTATTAATGATGAATGATCCAAATGATTTTCTTTTCTAAGCACACAAGACTCTGGGTTTCCATGACACCATTAATCATGGAAGCATTGTATTAATGCAATATCTTTAAACTTACTATTTGTTGGAATATTTGTGACAGTGGACTGTAGTAGACACTGTAATCTGTCTTTTCAATATCTCTTCCTCTTTTCTTCCTCGCTAATAAAACCCTGATTTTGTTCCCAGCTATAATTAACCATAACAGGCAGTATATCTTGTTGGTCTAAAGTCAAAACACTTTGCTTGCTAGAAAATTAACACATAACCACATGGCCCAGTTTGGGACAGAGAGATAAATGGAAATCTCACAGGGGCCCCAGGAAAGATCTTGTATTCCTGATAGGGGGCAGATGTGGTTGGCACTACTCATTTCTCCTGTTTGTGCCTTGAACATGCTCAGTTACAGAGGCCAACTTGCGACTATGTCACTAAAAGTATGAGATCAAAAAGTGAACCCTCTAGGCATGCCACAGCAGAAAAATAGAAAGAAGATCCTTGTTGACTTGGTTAAGTAGCTGAATCAAGATTTACCTCCTTTCCCTTCAGTTTTTTTCTTATATGAACAAAATAGTTCCTAGATGTTTAAGCCATGATTAGTTTTTCCATTACATAGAGTCAAAACTAACTTCTCAGCCACTGTTCCCACTAGTCCATTTGCTATACTTAGTAATTATACAATAAATGTTAGACAGTTGGAATAAAATGCACCTTAAAGGCCTGTTCTAACATAATTTTTTTTCATTTTTTCTGAGCCAAATGCAGCAACGTCTACCTAAAATTGAAAATAATCAGACAACAGCAAGTGTTGCTAAGTCAACATAATGAACAATGGAATAGAGATTGTCATTAGATAGGGCAACTGTTGTTAGAGAGGGTGGTCAAAAAAAGCCTGCTTGTTTTGAGTCTGGATTTGTGGAAAGAATAAAGGTATGTGGAATTAATCTGAATTGGATTACCTTCCTTGAACGTTCTTTTGCATCTTTGTGTATTTCCTTGTCCTGTTCTCTTTGTGATACTTCCCAACATTTCTATCCATAATCCAGCAACTCTACCTTTAATATTACCTCCTTTATTAAATTGTACCTGACCCTCCCTAGCCAAATATTCTTTCCCTGGTTCTAATTCTTTTAGTGTGGATGTTGGGATCTCTTTCGCATTACTCGAGTTTCTCTCAGAAACAAAACATTTCTTAGATGTTTCAGAGACAAAACTGAAATAATTGTAAGGGAACATAACACAGAATGGGCAGGGATGGTTTTGTCTTTGGAAGGACTGAATACAGAGATTTAGCCCCCCGAACATGTTGGAACACCTGAAGCACATTCTTTCATATTCAGAAATTAATTAATGACTGCTTCTGAGAATTTTATGAATATTTAACATATGTGGCCTAAGAGAAATTTCTTTTTAAAAAATTTTATCACAAAAGCATTGTATAAAACCTATATTCAGAATTCTTAATATACCAAGAATGCATAAAAACATGAAATTGAACTAAAACTGACTAAAGATGTTATGAAGGGAAATGGCCCTCTCAAGAACTATGCACATATGTTTCAAAAAAATCCACAGTGAAATTTGGTAACTGTTATGTCAGATACATGTAAAAACTACTACAAAAGAAATGTTGAAAGGCTGACTAATTCTGGCTGAGGGAATCAAGGTGTCACTAGGGAAATATTTAAGATAGATCTTGAAGTTCAATCGTTTAGTTGGTGCTCAAAGTGATTAGGGCATGTCCAAAAGAGAAAGTATAGATGCTTTGACTGAAAGGCAAAGAGCACGTAGTTGGATGACGGGAACAACTTTCAAAATTGGGAAATCTGTGGTTAACTATTTCAATAATTGCAGATATATAGAAGAGTTGCTGCCATAAAAATCAGAATACTTAGGAACAAATACAATTAATAATAGATGTGTTACTACCTCTAGCTATCCCCTTAACAGAATACAGCTCAGAATACAACTGTTGGTTCACAAAATCATGGGATCATTTACTGAACTCCTGATATACAGAGACTCCTTGTAAGAAGGCTGTAAACATTTGAGTTCGTGTCTGAAGTGGAAACATTTTAATTTTAGTTCTGAAACTAAAAATATTTATAAATGCACATTTGCCCTTTTTAAAAATTATTGCTTTGATACTCTCGTCCCAATTCTCTAACTTCAAATCTTCATAAGCACATACAGCCTATAATGAACAGCTACAATGGATTAGTCGCTAATTAAGAAAGAATGGTGACTTCAAATATTTCAATTAAGAGGAGATTAGCTATTAATTAAGGAAGGAAGGGTGACTTCAAATCCTTGCTTTTTATGGTTTCAGTTTTTGGCATACTACAACTTACACTAATGATAACAAAGTCAATGATGTTTACTCATTTCAAATATCTGAACACCCCATATAATTTTCAATCTAAATATGCCCTACAATGTCCAGTATCTTTGCAACAGTAATCTCAAATTACATAGATTTTATTTATCAAAAAAGAAAATCTAAGCTTTTCCTTTGAAACTCGTAAATATTTTAGATAAGAAAAAATGCAAAATGATGCAGAACAAAGAAAAGCCATTTTGTAACCACTGTGCCATTCATGGCAATATTACTTTTAAATAGTCAGTAGCCTTGTTAGAAAACAGAGATACAGGAAAGCAGAATTAAAAAAAAAAAAGTTTGCCTATATGAGCAGATCGCAACAATTACATTTGAGCAATAATACTCAATACCATTACTTTTATTCCATTGCACAGCAATCCCTGTAAACACAATTTGCTTGGACTTGCATTTGTCTTTGGGAAGACGTCATAAGAAAGCACATTGTATACACAGTTCTGAAAAGTTAAAATACGTATCCAATATTCACTTTGTTCATTTATGTTTAGTTAATGTTAAGAACACAACAATTATAAAAGAGACAGAAAGTCTTGAAATATAGAGATAATGTCTCATAATCATGGAAAGAATGTTTTCGCACAATGAGTCGTTGTACTCTCTTGTCTCCTACTTCTCATATTATAAAGATAGAATATTTTCACACATCATAATTTAATGCAAATTCTCTTTAGGGCTCATGTAATTATTTCTGATACCATGATCTTTTTAGCTTCTTAGTTTCTGTCATAAATTCCATTCATCTGACTTCTTAAGAAAATTTATAGAGGTCAGTAGATTTTCTAAACTATTCTCGCAATAAAGATTTTTGACTATTGCTACTTAATTTATTTTGCGATACAATATTCTGAACTTCCAAGAACCAACTTGATCTGATATATTGCAAATGTATTAAACACACAGCCAGTAACACCTGTTTTTACATGCGCTTTGCTTTCTTAGTACAGTGTCTTACATAGAGTAGAAACTCAATGAATAAATTATTTTGAATATAATTTATTTTTGTTGATGTAGTCTGTTTCTCATATTACGATACCGATAAAATATATTTATTTTATTCATATAAAAATTGATATAACCCATCAACCTCTGATTCTCAGACCTTGAACTTCTATTTTTTTAAATTGTTAAAATAGCTGACTTTAGTATAATAAAACCATAGGTCTTATACATTTATCTGTAATATAACAATTTAACACAAAAGCACAATAAACAAAAAGCTTTAGTGACTCTGTAGTGTGAAATTACCTGAAACCACCCAGTTTCCATTAATAATTGACCAACAATAATAACTGCACAGATATTGTGTATGTTTTTGCAGTTATAGAGGGGAGCTCTCACACTGGACTTCCACCTGACAAAAAAGTTTAATTATATTTCTTAAATATTGGATGGGAAAAATTTTGCTATTTAAAAAATATGTAAAAAGAATAAGCCCAAAGTCATAAATTATGTAATCTCTCTGAACCTCAGTTGTTTTAACTGTAAATGGATATAGCCAAAATACCAGAAACTTATGGGGCTATTGTTAGGGTCAAATAAAATTATATGTACCTTTAAATTATATATTTAAAAGTCATAAACTGCAAATTGATCAAATGTTGACTATTTCTTCTCCTGGTGAACTGTAATTTTTTAATAAATATTCAGCATCAGTGTTTTACCATTTTATTCTTCCAAAATACTTACTAGTATAGACAAGTTGAAAGCCTTCATCTGTTCCTTCAGAGTCAGAATTAAATTCCAGCCAGAGCTGATTTGAAGTACTACTAAGTGTCAGTCCTCGCATAGATGCACCAGTAAAAGCACCTAGTAGATGAGTCGTTTTATCTTTTCCATCGTAAATCTGCAAAATATATTTATAATTAAAATATAAATTTGCCAGTAACCAATTCAGAGCATGTATTTATATCTACGAAGAAAATAAAATTATTGTACTTTTCTTAAGTCAGATCTATACAAGTTTCCCAAGGACGACTAAGTATATCAATTCCTACAAATATCCAGTTAAGAAAGTTAGAATATTATGCAGACATAAAAAAGAACAAACATAAGAACTTTGCAGCAACTTGAATGGATTTAGAGTCTATCATACTCAGTGATCCATCACAGAAACAAAGATCAGAGGACCATATGTTCTCACTCATAAGTGAACCTTGAGCAATTATCATAATATTATTAGAAAGGGATTGGCAGTAGCGGGAAACTGCCAGGGGAAGGGGAATGGGATTGGCAGTTGAGGGAAACTGCCAGGGGTGGGAGGGGCACACCTGATCAACAAGGGTACCTGCATAATGAACATTTGTATATCTAACTTGAATTGTATCCCACATCTTAAAATAAAATAAAATAAAATAAAATAAAATAAATAAAATAAAATAAAAATTGTGGGAAAAAAAGAAAGTTAGAATCCACAGGGATAATTTTAAAATTCCAAGCCTAGTAGACTTCAAGTAATACTCGAGCCATGTTATGTAATTTTTGTTCTTATTTTTTAAATGTTATGGCAAACAAATTAAACTTAGAATACCTACATTAAGTTTGGTTTCCAGGGTTGGTTGGTGGGTTGGTTGGTTGTTTTTCTGCAGTTTTTTCAAGAGTACCAAACACTTTTGCTTTTCCAGTAGCATGATTAAAGCAAAATTTATATGCCTCTGGTACAATTTCTATAATGTTTCCGTGTTCTTCAACTTGTGTCATACTTGATATTTTTAAAATATTAAGTTGAGACTCCTGTTTTTAGAAACTAATAAAATCAAGAGCCTCCTACACATCCCAACATCATTTTCATGCTTCTGAAAGTTTAGTTTCTTATTGCACAGTAATTTGTTTTTCTTTCATCAATGCATTATGGACACTTCTTCACGAGTATGTACAAATTCTTCCTTTTGAGAGCTGTGTCGTGATTCTACTATAGCTTACTCTACCCTTCCCATATTAATGAACTCAAGTTTTCTGCTACTACAAGTT
The DNA here is from genome assembly GCF_000164805.1 of Carlito syrichta. Taxonomy (NCBI): domain Eukaryota; kingdom Metazoa; phylum Chordata; class Mammalia; order Primates; family Tarsiidae; genus Carlito; species Carlito syrichta. Next base: position 192,676 of record NW_007260278.1, on the reverse strand, counting down.
ATGCTGAAGTAGACATTCTTTTACATGTAATCTCATGCTTTTTGGTACTTGTACCTCAATAGGAAAGCTTTCAAAATACGGAATTTCTGGGATTACATGTTCATATATTTCCAAGTTATTTTCCAAAAAGTGTATACTATTTAAATTCAGAGTTTATCAACTATGCATATTGCTATTCTTTTTCTTTTAAGGCATACATATTCAGCAGTCATTATTACCCCCAAGATGATAAAAATTGCTTCTTGGGCACAATAACACCTTAAATATTGTAATGACTTGTGGTACCCCAAAGATCAACTCTCCCTGACAAATTTTATTTCATAGTATTTAGCTTCATGGAGTTGGAGTGGGGACTCCTTAGGTGCACAACAATAAAAAGAAAAAGTTGAGAAATACTGGTTGTAGTTAGTTGTCCCTTGCCTCAAATTGTCTTACATATACATAATTTGGCATTAGAGAAAAATATTATGTCAGTAGACTCCTAAACTGGTGATCTTGCCATAGTACCAATGTTCTTTCAAAAGTGGTACTTATCACATTGATGTCACTTAAGAATTTTAAGTGACATGGTGCACAATGTAATGTTTTATTATTACTTTAATAATCTGCATGGGTTTTTTGTGCTAAATTGTTGGGTTTAATCTGGTAACCTATTTTAAATGTTTTAATATAATTTATAAATAAAAAACTTGTAAAATTTTTATTTATTTCAAATTACCTTCATTAGGATTTAATGTCATACCAAATTATTAAGAAAAATTTGAAAATTTCACTAAATTTCTAACATCTGTATTACTCAAATAAAATGATTCACCTTTTCTATTCACATATTGAAGGTATTCAACTCAAGAAAATTTCAAGTTTTTGGTTATTTCATTACTCATCGTCTATTTGCTTCTTTTATTATTACACTGGAAATCCTATTACTTGCATATTCAGTCTCCAAAACTATATCGAAATTTTATTATTTTTATCTTATGAAATTTATCTCTGCATCTTTCTTCTGTATTATATTCAATCTTCCACGGAATCTTCCATAGTAAAACTTAGATTTTCTGCAGTGACTAGTCTCCTTTCAGGTCTTCAATTACAACATTGAATTTTAATTATGCATCAAGATCCAGAAAGTCTTTTGGGTAGGATATCCAACTGCATTATCTGAAGATTTCTCATTATTTTAAAACATTATTTTCAAATTTTAAATTCCCCTTGCAACTCTTTCATAGTTTGAATTTAATGCATATCACTGTTTTAGGTATTTAACTCGGTCTCTCTCCTTCTGGTTATCCAGTTTCTAGTAATATGCGTTTATTTATCTTCAGCTACACATGAATTTATGTTTTATAAATGATACAGATTTGAATGCTATAGAGACAACTGAGATTCTATTGAACATGCTATATAACTTTTTTCCCAAGGCCCTTAGTATTTATTCTCTTCTAACCACATTACACTAAAACTGTTCTTCATGGAAATTCTTAAGTCTCCAGTGACAAGGCCCTTTGTCTTCTCTCCATTTGTGATTGATGCAGTCTATAGCTTCAAATGTACCCTCCAGGCTCCTATAGCTTATTTATGTATTGTATTACCACAAAGAGAGAAGGTAGAAATAAGAGACAGAAAATGAGAAAATAAGAGTCTTACCTCAAGCCTACATGGTCATTGAATTCCTTCACAGCAAAAATTACTATTCTCTCTCTTTTTAAAAAAGTTTTTCTGTCAGTTTTTATAAAAATGTACATTCACTGTGTAGAATATTTGGATACTAGATAGAGGGCTACATGAACAAATTTCCGAAAATTATAATGCAATACCTTGAACCCCTGGAGGAATCTAGTTTATCATGTAAATAAGTTTCTGTTTCAGTCATGAACAAGAATCTACTTGTTTTCAATGAAACAAATCCAGATGTTGAGGTCTGTCAGCTCAGGCATACATATTTTTTTTTTTTTTTTTTGTCTGATGAGAGTAAATTCTCCTTTCCATTTCTTACGAGCAGTAGTCATGGGGATAATTCAGAGGCAAGGAAACACTGCTTGTGGCAAAGCATAAATCCTGTGTCTGTGAGTTTCAAATGTTCAATATTCTCAGAAGTTTGCTCCTGAATATATTTGTTTTATGACTCTACATATGATAAAGTATGTAAATTCTGTGTTTAGAGCTACACATTCATAATGAAACCATTTAACCAGCAAAACCCAGTAGATCTTATTTGTGGTAATATTGTTAAGGCATCCACAAAGAATATATTTCTCTTATTCCCCTTACTTCTCACTAACATATAATTTCATTGTCATGTAAAATAGAAATATAAGTAAAATATAAGTAATTTTTTGGATAAAACTAACTCTCCATTTATGTATGGATACATAGTAAGAATCTTGTTTGCTATAAACAGTCGAATAAAGGGGAAAAATAAGAAAATGATTGATATAACTGAGGAAATAAAAATTGTTAAAATTTACTTTTAATTTTTAGAAAAGTATCTCCCAATTTTTTCCCTCAACTTTTCAGGACTAATTAAAAGCAAAAGCAAAATGATGGTAGAAACCATTACTTTATATATAACAATGTAAAAATTAACAAAATAATTTAACACATATTTGGTTCCACTCCTATATTAGGTACTGTGAATAAAATAAAATAGTAAGATATAATCATTCTTAACCTGAAGATCAAAAAAATTAATTCAATATTGTCTGTCATGAGTGACGTATTTTTATCAAATCTACTTTTTAAGCTAGAAGCACACTTTTTAAAATAAAATAGGAACTGTCTTTAATACATATTTTTAAAAATTGAAAAAGAAGACATGATAAAGCAATTAATATTTATAGAAAAACATAATTATCTTAAGCTCAATTGGGAGACTCTAATTCAGTACCAAAAACCACTACAATTTTCTTAAAATTCTTGAATCAAAAGGTAGAAAACAAATACTATAGAAGTTCCACCATAATCATCAAAATAAAATGAAGCTTGATCATTCAGCTATGACATTTTGGAAGCATGCATATAATTAATAAACCAAAATGAAAAGCAAATGTTAATTAGAAAAACTTTTAAAAGAGAAGAGTTCTATAGTAATGATCAACTTAATGCCTTTTGATTCATAAATAAAATCCTTAAAATGTAGTGAAATATATGCAAGCATAAAGGCAACAAAAAAGGAAAAAGCAATGCAACCAAAGTCAAATTAATTTTAAGGTAGCTATGAATACAAGCATAGAAAGAAAAAAACAAAACAAAATGTGGCTGTCTATAATGTTAATGAAATTCTTTGATGAGACTAATTTGTTAAGAGAATTGCAATTCATTTGATTGTATTTTACTAAAACAAACTGAAGCTTAACATTGCCATGCTTTATTTATCAGACCTTTTATAATTGCTAAGAGACTGAAATTAATTATGGTGTACAGATCCTCCAAAAACCAGCAGGTCAAACCCTATTATGACAAACTGCTTATCAATACTCAAAATTCTTGTTGTTGTGAATGACATAAGTACACCAATAGAAGGCATATTCTCACTCATTTCTCTAATGAATTAGCAAGTTATCTGAATCCAAAAATAGAAAGTAAATAAAAAAGTCAAACAAAAAGAGGTAAACTACACATGGACATATGTATTATCTCTAAATTATTCCTCCTCTTGGATACTAGAACTTTTGATCATTTGTTTTATAGGTGGATTTGGAAATTTAAGTACATTTTTCTAAAATGTGAATTAGATGTCAAATTTGAATGAAAAAGAAACAATAATTTTTACAATGGTTAATCTAAAAAGACTCTATTCTTAAACTTGCTGTACTCTCTTCAAAGATAATATGAAACAGAGCAAGAACTTTTGCCTGTATTCAATTATGTCGGTTTTTGAAATAGCTACATAGTCTACGGCCACATCACCTTCAAGGCACCCATCTCTTCTACAATAGCTACATCATGTATTCTCAATTATATGAGCTAGTATATTTTAGTGAGGGAGTTGGAGGCACAATGAAGGGTCAGCTTTTCAGGGGCATTAGCTTCTTGGTTATATAGCAGAGTAGAAGTCCCAACTGTACATTAAAGTTCTGTGGCTTGTCACAGATCATTTTATTTTTCTGACCCTTAATGGAAGAGGATCAAGGGATTTATGAAGCCTAACCTAGCGGTCTGTACAAATGGGCATTTAGAGAGTACTTTTGAAGGGAGAGTTAATAAAGGATTAACAATGAACAGCAAGCAGAGTTGGCAGATATGTGTGATGGACACATGAGATCACTTGTGTGCTAGAAAATGTTTAACAACCAACTCTTAAACAAACACAACTGGTAGGTGTGCATGCCCACATATAAGTTTTTTTAAATAATGTTAATTAACGTAAAGAGAGATTGAAATTTTTTTCTGAAAAAAGTCTAGACAATAAATATTTTAGGGTTTGGGGGCACACTATCTCTGTCACAACTACTCAATCCAGACACTGTGGCACAAAAGCAGCTATAGACAGTATGTAAATGGTTGGACATAGATTTCTCCCAATAAAATTTTATTTACAAAACAGGTGTCGGGCCCAATTTGACTCACAGACTTGTTTTCCAACCCCCTGATTTTAAGGTGGTGTAGCATGCTAGATACAAATAGTAATAAAATATGCAATATTTATGAGTGTAAATTTTAAAAAGCTAATTGATTCTTACAAAATGCTTTTGCTGTTTTTGCCAGACTTTTATGTAAGCAATTTATGACTGCAACTAACAAACAAGACTATTTCCTAAATGAATGCTGCCTGATTTTTTATGTTAACAAGAGAAAAGTGAAAAATTTAAAAAATCACTGTCAGAACGCCACTTGTTTGTAAATGATTTGAACAACTTCTTTGTTTAATGTAATAATAGTTTTCAAATGCTAGAAAAGTATTTCTTCAATATTTTGTGTTATTCACAATACAATGGCCATATATGCAATCTATTTCTACTTAAGTCTATAAAATAAACCAACAATACATCAAGCCAAGATTTGTGGTGTATGCCATAATCTATGGTGCAAATACTCCTACCATAGCCTCTATTAAGATATCAATGTGGTATTTCTACCATGGAGACAAAACATACCTCAAAAGTACAGATAACAGTAAAATAATTAGGAAGTAAACAATTGTATTGATTGCTTTTGGCTTAAATGTAATTTAATTGTCAACAAACTTAATTGTAATTTAAGTACAATCTAATTGTAATACAATTTTTTTTTTTTTTTTAGTACTGGCTATGTTCAACAATCAGTTCTCAACATTACTGAAGATTTAAGAATAAGCAAGTGGTACGCCCAAAGATTCACACATAGATAGGAAAGAAACTTGAAAATAATACACTTTAGAAAACAACAGGTCAATAACCTCCTTGTCACATCTCTAAAATGTTATTAATAGAGTTTATCAAGTAACCATTTTATTATAAATATGATATTATTTCTCTTAACCACTCCTTCCCCAAAGTCTCAAGCCAATTTCGAGTTATTTCACAGGCTCTTCTCCACAGTCATCATTAAGTTTAAATTTTACATAGGAAATAGTCTTTAAACTACACAACACTAACTGTTGTAAAAAGATTTTCTTGAATTGTGTCCCAGCTATACTCCTTTATCTAGACATAGTACTTAGTCTTTATTTGAAAATAAAAATAAACACAGTAACAATAAAATCAGAAATAATGTTTCTGATTGGTATTCAGTTTTAAGCCAATCAGACTGACAGTGAGAGCTATTCAATGTTGACTGCTTAGAGCCCACATATATAATAAACCCCTCCTCTAAATATTATCTGAAAGAATTAATTAGATTACATGTTACAAGTGAGGGTGAGGAAAAAATTTCAGTAATCTTTTTAATTTTTAATTTTGTCTTATTTTTTCCCTTTTAATTTTTATTTAAAATTGTGGGGTACAATTCAGGACTAGGTATACAAATATTCACTGTGCAGGTACCCTTATCGATGAAGTGTGCCCCCCCTTCCTCAGGCAGCTATCGACTACTGTCAATTCCACCTCTCTATCCCCGTACCCCCCTCCCCGCAGTTTCCCACCACTTTCAGTTCTTTTTTGTATAGTAATACGGTAATTGTTCAAGGTCCACTTATGACTGACAACATGCAATACTCAGCTCTTTGTTTCTGTGAGAGATCACTCAGTATTATAAACTCTAATTTTATCTTATTTTAAAGAAGTGGGTACAATTCAAGGTTAGGTATACGAATGTAGATTATGCAAGCATCCTTGTTGATGAAATGTGCCTTTCCCTCCCCTGGCAGTTTCTCTCAACTGTCAATCCCACCCCCCATTCCCACTACTGCCAACCCAAAAGTTCAATATTCTTAGCATATCCTATGCCTGTTGAAAAGAATAAAAGAATCCATTCTAATCAGATTTCAAACTAGATAAATGTTCCCTGGATAAGTTAAGTAGAGAACAAGTAAGTTATGATCTGACTTACAGTGCTAAGACAAGAACTTGCATCTTGGCCATTTTGCATGTAGAAATGATAGAATTCCAAGACAACAAGGGTAACATGTACCTAACTGGAGCCCAGAAAGATGGCAAAACTTGAGGAAATGTACATGGTCACAGGAAACAGACAGGAAAAAAAGAGAAGAACTATGTGTGATTGGTGAGGCATTTGGGTCCGAGTCAGCCACTTATAATTCTGGTGTAACTTGGTGTCACATACAGAGTAACTAAAAAATGTTTCTCACGAGGTTGAGAACAGACCAGACTATGAGCTGGTACATGCAAAGAAGTATTGCAGATGGGATAACTAGGACCTAGCAGTGGATGCCTATTTGTATTCCTGATTTCAGACCATGTAACAAATGAGAAAGCACCACAGCTGTCACCATAAACAAAAAATGTCCCAGGACAAAATGCACTTCTCATTCTTGACAACTTGAAGTCTTGATGCCAGAGAATGTGGCAACCCATGAGTTGACAAATATAGAACTGAGTTTATCCTGAATTAACCTAGACTGATTTTCCCACTGCCCAGCAGAAAGGGGTTGAAGATAAAAATTAGGTCATTTGTAGAAAAATCCTACACTATATTTCTTGCAAATTTGTATACAACTTCTGAAATGTATTTCTACTACACTTAACAGTCACTGAGCACTTCTAGAAACAGGTATTATGTTTAGTGTTTATAAGTGTCACCTAATTTAAAAATATTATCTAATTTAGTCATTAAATCCTGGCTGTAGGTTGTTATTATTATCAGAATGTTTCTGATAAGGAAACTAAAGTTTGGAAATATTGAGTAGTTTTTCGCCGGGCTCGGTGGCTCAGCCTGTAATCCTGCGCCTTCGGGAGGCTGAGGTGAGTGGATTGCCTGAGCCCGCGGCTTCCAGACCCGCATGGGCAACTTGGCGAGACCTCATCCCTACAATAAACAAAAAAAAAATCAGCCGGGCGTGGTAGCGCGCGCCTGTAATTCCGGCTACTTGGAAGGCTGAGACAGAAGGATCGCCGGAGCCCAGCAGGTGGAGGCTGCGGTGGCCGGGAGCGGCCACTGCACTCCAGTCTGGGCGACAGTGAAACTCCAACTCAAAAAAAAAAAGAAAGAAAGAAAGAAAGAAAGAAAGAAAGAAATATTGAGTAGTTTTTCAAAAATTGTGGAACCATTATGTGTCAGGTTTTGGATTTGAACCTAAGTCTATCTGACTATACAACCCATTCTTAATGACGAAGTAAGTATGTGGAAAAGATTATCCAGAGCATAATATGTTTGCAAAGGTTAGAATAATTTGCTCAATTAGTTGATTGAGTAGACATATTCATCTAATATACCCAAATATAACCCTGGATTTTTGAAGCTGTATTTGTACAAAATAGCATGGCAGAAGGGGAAATATTTAAAAATACCTATGTCAAATTTTTAGAAATTTTGTAATCTGGTTGATGTTACATTGGCAGCTTGAAATCAATGGGAAAGTTAACTCCTCATGAGTCGCTATATGGAAAGAAAATTATTGAAAACTACCTGGCACCAAATATAAAAGAAAATTCAAAGGAATAACTAAGTGAAATACCAAAAATATATTCACTTTTTAAAGATTAGAAACATTAACAATCAAAATTAAATAGAAAGAAAACATTTCTCTTGCTTTATGTAGAAAGTAACTGAGATTATTCAGTAAATTTGATTTTTTTTATTTTTAACTTTATTTGGAGAGACAAGGTCTCACTATGTTACTCAAACTTATCTTGAACAACTGGGTTCAAGAAATTCTCCTGCCTTAGTCTTCCAAAGTGCTGAGATTTTAGGCATGAGCCACCATGCCTGACCTGTAAATTATTTCTCTCTAGAAAAAAAAAAGTATTGAGCGTCTATTATATAACAAGCAACGATCCTAGGTGCTAGAGTTAGAGTGGGGTTAAATAGGAAAAGTTCCTGCTGTCTTAACAGATTACAGTCTATTGGCAAAGACAAAAAGGAAAGAAATAACTATGCATATATAATATGTCAGCTTGTGATTAGTGCTATGAAGAAGAACACAGCATATTAATGATAGGAAAGAGTGTGGAGAGTAATTTGCTAATTTACATAGAAGGGTCAATTGAAGACTCTCTTATAAGACAACATTTGAACAAAGACCTGAAGTGAATGAAGGACAGAGTCCTATGGAAAGTCCTATGTGGATCTGTCCCATGAGGAAGAAAAGACAGCTTGGGGTCAAAGCATAATTAGTGTATTTGAAGAATACACCTGAAGTGGACTGAGCTAGAGGCAGGGTAGCAGGAGAAAAGTTCAGATCCATAAAAATTGGACCAAATCCAAGGGTTATCTAAGTCATGGTAAAGGCTTTAGATTTTACTTAGCATAATGAGATCAGAAACATTAAGTTTTGGGCAAGGAAAAACATGAAGAAGGATCACTTTTGTTGCTGGATTGGCAACAGTCAAGAGGGTGTGCTATATTCTGAATGTTTTTGTCCCCCTCCCCCCCCCAAATTCATATGTTAAAATCCTAACCCCCAAGGTGATGGTATTAGGAGGTGAGACCTCTGGGCAGTGAGTTGGCCATGAGGGACGAGACTTCATGAATGGAATTAGTGTCCTTGTAAAGCTCACCGCCCCCCTTTGAACCATAAGAGTTAACAGTGTGAAAATGGTAGCTTTGAGGAAGAGGTCCCTCACCAGACACTGATACCTTAATCATGAATTTACCAGCCTTCAGGACTGTGAGAAATAATTTTCTCTTATTGTTGTTTATAAGCCACCCAGTTTATGTTATTTTGTTACAACAGCTTGAATTTGAATAGATTAAAGCAGGGTGGAAGCAGGGTGAGCAGTTGGAAACAATGTCAGTAATCCAAATGAGAGGTGATAGCAGTTTATTTATTATAAGGTAATTTACAGGGGTGGGAAGTGATTGGTTTTGGAAATATTTTTAAGAACTACAGAATTTGCTGATGGACTCTAGAAAGTGTGATGAAATTTTTTTAAAAAAGGAAGCAAGGATAAACTTAATTTTATCCTTGAGTCACCAGTTTCTATTTACTGAAATGGAGAAAAATGAGGAGAGAGGAGATGTGTGCTTGCTTTGACAGGTGATCTTTGAAATGCCCTTTACTCATTCTGATGGAAATAGTGAGTAGGTTATTTAAATAGCATCTGGATTTCAACATAGGAAATAGGAACATAGGAATAGCAGAAGATTTTGTTTTGACTGTGTTGTTATGTTAATGTATTTTAAGGTATATATGTTTCAATATTTATTCTTAAAAATCTGAAATCAAAGTTAAAAAAAAAACGCAGATTATGTTTTTTGTACTCCTTAAAGCTACACTGTCAACCAAAATCCAAACCTGCCTGTGGTGTGTTATTATTTTTTTTTAAAGTATCATCCAAGAAAGTTGTCACTTATCCCATTCTACTATTTCTATAAGCAAACATTGATTGTTGAAAGTATCCATAGTACAAAATTTTCTTATATAGTAGTGGATAGAAGGTCATATATTTGTCCTATTACCATTATAAAAACACATAGTTAGACAAGATTTTTCATAGTGAGCAAGGATAAAGGTGAAAATACCCTTTAGTTTAGCAAATAGAAAAAATGTTTTCTTAAATGATCATTCTGCACCATTTTTGTTTAATTCAGAATGGGCAAGGTGAAATTTCCTTTCCACATTTAGCTAAAATCATCATTGGAATTTTTGTTATGTATGCATTAATTAATTTATTTAATTTTTACTGTCTTCTTATGGTTAGAAACTGTTCTGTCTGTTCATGGAGGATTTTCTTGCATGCTGCTTAAAATTATTTACCATCTTCTGACAATGTACACAAGTGCACAAGCTAAAAAATTTTTAATTAAATTTTATTTTATTTTAAAGTTGTGGAGTACAAGTCAGGATTGCGTACATAAACAGTTTAGATACAGGTGACGTTTGGGGCAATTTTATACAAAAATGTATCAGTCTGGTATAAAATTGATTACTCGAAATTATCCCTTAATATTGAAGTCAATTTTTACTATTTAGACTAATAGTGTGCTACCCTGAAGCATTGCAATACAATTTTTTGATGTATGAACTTTCTTAATTTTAACCCTAGAATCAAAAGATATATTTATAATTTCCACACGTACTGGTCATTAGATTATCTGAAGAGCTTTATAAAAATCCACATTCCCAGGTGTAGATCAACTGAACCAGAAAATCTGGGAGTGGTGCCAGGAATCAAAAAGTTTATGAAACAGCCTAAAGGAATCATATGGCGGTCTTCACTTGGAACTCATGAATACAAACTTCAAAAGTATGGTTTTAAATAACTAAAGTCAGTTACAGAAAAAGAGAGGGAGAGAAAGAGGAGGTAAGTGAGAATGAGAGTGTCAGCCTGACCTGTGGGTGCTCAGAGACACAAGTTATATAGGAATATACAGAAATAGATACTGATACACACACATATTTTTGTCGTTGTTGTTTTTGTTTTGGCAGAGTCCAGTATAGTGATGTCATATAGTAAATAAAACAACAACAAAAACTGAGAATTAATCATATGTCCTTTCAAGGGTTAATCTTTCTGCTTGTGTACACCTAAGCATGTCTATGTCAGTGGGTATCTTTCTTTTTCTTTTCTTTTTTTTTTTTTTTTTAGATTAGAAAGTATTGGTCTTTTTTTTTTTATTTAGAAAGTCAATTAGAGAAAGAGAGAGAAAAAGAGAGGCGATTCAGCTCTCCAAGGTAGGAGAGGGGGACCAAAGCTTAGGAAACATGGTGTAAGTCATAGGTCAAAGAGCACATGGCCATGCCAGAGTTTAGTAAAGCAGTGGCCAGTATCTTTCAACTAAGAGTTGTCCTTGGGATTAATGGGAAAAATGAGGTAACATCAAGCATCTTATGTCTTATACCGGTAGAGAGACCATGAGGAAGACAGACCTGGAATCTAAAAGTTCACCCCAAATAGTTTTTATGGAGTAGCTTGCTGGCTGAAGATATTTTAACATAATAATACAGAAAAAAAATCTCAGCAAGACTATCAATAGGAGGGTAATTGAATTGGTCTGTTTCTATTGTAATATTTAGTATGTACTTTTTACAATTTTGTGGAATATATATTCTTAGGAGATTGCTAATATCTAAGATATATTTGGGAATATAAATTTCTATCTTTTCACTCATGAAAGAAAAATCAGTTGTTGAAGAAATTCACTAAAAAGGTGTAAATTGAGTTTTTTTCTGACACCTTCCATCTCTCACAAACACATCCCCTCATGTTGTCACTGATGACTGAGGTCCCAACCCTTCCCAAGGTAAATATCACAAATACAAGTAGCTTTTCTCCATGCAATGGCATGATCATAGCTTACTGCAGCCTCAAACTTCTGGGCTCAAGTGATCCTTCCACCTCAGACTCCCAAAGTGCTGGGATTATAGGCAAGAGACAAAACATCGGCCTATAATATTTATTAGATAAAATATTTGGCATGACATCTTTCTTATTTTGGTATTATTGAAACATTAAAAATTTATGTATCATAAAATAAAAATTTCCTTTTTTACCCTAAATGAACATGAGAAAGAAGACATTCTATTTCAAAGGAAAGTAGTAACAGGAAAATGAGAATTAATGTATAATTGGAATGAATGAATGACTGGTAGAATCAACTTATGGCTAATTATATAGACATATACATATATGTGTATAAATTTATTGATGTATACTTAATGGCTAAAAATGACCAAAATACAAGTATATCTGAGTTCACCTACCTTAAGAACATCTCCTTGTGCTAAATGAAATGTTCTGGCTGAAATATTGATTCCCTTTCCTGCTTGAACCTGAATACTATAAATGCATTCGTGGTTGTTTTCATAGTTCAGTGGATAATTTGGAGAGAGCAAAATTCCTTCATTACTTGTTGCAGATGCACCACATTCAGCTGCAGGTAAAACAGAATATTGAAGTACAGTTTAATAGAAAGCATTATCATTTTCAAGTAATGTCATGTATGGAAGTGTAATGCATTTTATTTTATCTAAAGCCTAATAGGAAAATAACATACAGAATGGCGATGTGTTGTAAATGATATATTTTTTCCTCAAATAACACATGGGAAGAAAAGACCATGGCTCATGAAGGGGACACTTGTATATAAATAAAAATATACAATAGTTTCAATAATTTTCTCTGGATAAAATAATAGCATTGGAAAGAATGAGAGCAAAACACTTTTAAAGTGTATTTGGCATTTGTGGATATCTAATTCGTTTAATACATTTAAATTTATAATTTAACTCTTTAAAGTATAATAAAAGGCAAAGACATTTTCATTATGAATTATTCTAATTTTATTTTTTAACCTTTTAAAAATTAATTTGACATTTTTTCTCCTAATATTCAGCATTCCTATGATCAAAGAACTTCAGTATTAAAAAGGAAATCAAATACCATAGTGTCTTTGAAAATTGATATAATAGTAAAAACCCATTGGAAATAATAGTTAATCAGTAAGTGAAACAATTGGGTATTTTGGAAATTTTATCACCTTTCTCAAAAGATAGATTGGATTAAGTCACTCTCATAATAAATAAATGGTAATGCTAATCGTCCATGACTAATTTTGCAAAATTTGAGAAATTACCTGCCTAACCATGTAGGAAAAAGTAATAATTTCTCAACAAACTTAATTTAAATTTTATTTTAATTTACTATAATATAAAAAGTTTGTGGCAATATTGTAAAAGCAAGCAATAAATCTTTGTAATTCTTGATTATAATTCAGAAGTTCAATGAACTCAGCTTTCTATCTTATCTAATAACTTGCTTTGTATTACCAAACCATAAGGCAGGACAATTTATATTTTCTAAGATTTAACTAAAAAAGAAAAACAAGCAAGTTATTGTTTTCCAGAAAAAAGATTTTTAAAATAATTATTTACAGGAATAATCAGAGAAAGTAGACAACAAGGTGAAGAATAATGCACTGCTTTAACTTTTAAATGCTTAAACCTTAGCAAAATAAAGCAAAAGAAAAAGCCTAATGAGAAAATAAAAATGATCACAAAGAAGCAGTCAGTATAATACCAATATTGTGTGAAATAATAATGAAAGCTAACAATGTGATGCCAATAATCAATCACATAAGAAACTATAACACAATAGAGGAGTTCTCAAACTCTTTTTAAAGGAGAAAAATTACAAACTTCCAATATTGAGTTAAATTATTTTTATTTTAATGTTACTTAAACATGTTCAAATAAAAATAGATACGTTTTTATACTTCTGGCTGCATATAATTATAATACCAAAACCAAGTTTACAAATACAAGAACCAAATGACAAAAACACTAAAATTAAAAACAACAATATGTATCTGATGCTGCATAAGATTTTGTTTTCCTGAAATTAAGTCCCCCTTGGCAATGTGGATCAGGAACCAGTTGCTAGAGTGCAGGCTTTGCTACGTAGTTTGCTACGCCTTTAATTACTCTATACTGTGTAATGACTCAATTCTCCCTCATCTTATGCCTCTGTGAACTGCTGAGAAACTTTCATCTGCAAAGTACAATATGATACCACATGTCCTTCACTTAGTGAGAATCAATTCATTTTAAATCTGCCTAATTTCTTTCTCACTAGCCTATTTGAATCTAGGTATGCAAGTGGAGGAAGATGAAGGTAATCCAGATCATTCAGATGATATAGAATGTACATATATTTTTATCAACTAGATTATTTGGAAGCAAATACAAATAGTTCTCAATTGTTTCATAGATTAATGAAGTTTTGAAAACATATTCTTAGAAGCCAATTTGCAAAGTATTGATCCATTGATTAAGAGATAGGCATTAAAAGTCAGAGACGTAGGGTCAAAATTTAGCTCTATTCTCCTTAGTGGTATTGCTTTGGCAAGTTATTTATACTTTCTAAGTGTCAGTATTCTTATTATTACAATGAAAATGATAATACTCTTTTTCAGAGATATTTTGTTTGTTGTATGTATGTGTGTGTTAATAATATAAATAGACAATACATGTTGAACATTTAGCATGTTATTGACATACAAAAGCTCAATAAATTAAAGTTCTCATTATAAATATTTGAGTCTAAATACTAATTATGATATCATGTTATATGTACTAGAAAAGTTTATCCTTGATGTAACAAAATCTATCCAGGTGCAGAAAGACATTTATCTATAATAAGTCAGTGGACTTCTCCTAATTCTGGAAAATCATTTATGTTATTAAAACCACTTGTGTAAATTGAGTAAAATATTCCTCTCCTCCCAAAAAACAAAACCAAATGGTCAGTTTTTTCAACTGTCCTTTAAATGTGATAGTAATTTGTTATATTCTCAAGATTTGAATAGATAGTGCCTTCTTTCAGAAACATTATTATGTATAATTTCAAGAACATTTGTCTTTTATATTTTAGAAAACCTTTTGTTATATTTTACTATTTCAGTTGGTTTAAATTGGCTATAAATGATTTTCTACTTTGTAAAATACAATCAGAACTTAAACCAGAATGGAAAAATTAAGGAAGATAACTTAGATTAAATTATCACCTTTCTCATTTAATTATATAAGTTGTGGAAACCAATACAAAATGAAAATGCACTGCCCCATGTAGAAAAGTATTAAGAATCTTAGGAGAACAATAGAACATTAAACCAAGCACAGGGACTTTCTTAGCATGGAACGCTGGATTACTACATGGGTTTCACATTCATGAAGCTGACTCCGCATTTATTTCTCATGACAACCTAGCAAGGGAAAATTTCTTCTCTGTACTTTTAAAGATTAAGACACCAAAGTGAGATTTCTTGTTAAAATAAAACAAATGGTGCGCATCAGAACTGAGATTTACACTGTCATCTGTCACTGCCTATGGTGTTAAAACAGTGAATGCATACTTTCTCTTTCAGATTAAAATACTTTTTTTTTTTTTTTGGTGTGAAAGGAGGCATTGTTAATAATTATCCCAGACAAAAGGTGTAAATTGAGATTATTCTAGGTAAACTAGTACATAAGATCAGATCATTTTTCTTTTATACTTTAGCTGCTGCCCACACTATCTAACAGGCATTCTATTAAAAATTAGTAAGAATATTGTATTTTGGGCTGGAGTGTGTCCTGGGGGTAGAAACACATTCATACCACATATAATTTTAAAATATATATTCTATTACACATAATTTTAAGTGTTCAGAGTAATTATTTCATATCATGGGAAGATCGTAAAATAAAATCTGTTCAGAAAGTTCTACTTATATATGCAGAAAAATGTATGCATTTATTTTTTCAATAAGTGTTTTAGTAAAATTTCCTATTACCAGCAGGATAAGAAGGAACTTATTTAACCACAATACCAGACTCCAAGAGCTAGCTGATTAATAAATAATTTATTTTACGTGGAATTTCATCTTTGATTAAATATTTGAATGCAAAGTATACCAAACACTGGTTTTCAGTACTCTGTGGGACTCACATTTGTCCGGCACAAGCTCTCTTTCAGCGCTTGAGATATAGCAGTCTTGCTTGCCAACTGGATTTGAACAAGGCCTAATACTGAAATTAACAACAAGCGTCTCACAGTGTAACCAAATGCCCAATTCAAAAAATGAGCATGCTTTTAACTCTTCTCTGTAATAAGCTGACATAATGGTATTTTTCAAATGCAAATTTGATCTTCCTCTTTCTGCTTAAAATATACTCACCATCAGCAAGTCAAAGTCCAGAGAATATCACACAAGACCATTATACAATGTGACCCCAGTCCGCATTTACAGCTATTACCTACCCTTCTATCCCACAGATCTTGCATTTCAGCTATCCTAAACTGCTTACTGACCATTGGCCACAGTCTTACACTCTGAATTTTTAAATGTGCTGCTTTCCCTATACATAAGCACGACCTCTGGTCACAAGGGATGTGAATAAAGAACAAAAGACCTATAAAGGAGAAAATTATTGATATGGAATGAAACATGGTTATTTCTAGCACCTGGTGGCTGTGATGGTGTATGAAATAAAACAATGTCACATTAAAGTATCGAAAATCATTCTGCAAATAATAGTTGTGATTGCATGCTTATGGATGCTCAACAAAGGTATTATAACTTCAAGATTTTCATTGCATATAACATGAATAGCACAGCAAGTTTTTACAATGCATGTTTTAAAATTAGAAGATACATGTATTGGCAAACGGTGAATATTCTTGAAATATGTTAAAATTAATTGAGAAGAGTAATAAACAGCAGAATAGCGAATTCAAGAGAGGGGGAGGATGGTTAGTTGATTTTAGGAAGATGAAATATATATATATATATATAATCAACTACATGGGTAAAAGGAATTGAAGTACAGGAAGACCTAGAAATCCAATTGGCAAAGCCAAGCTGAAGAATTTATCTCCCAGCTGTAATGACATTTATGGATGCTGCTATCACTAAATAATCACAACTCTGAGACTCACTAGATCACAGCAAAGTCAAGGTTTTCAGGAAGGTTCTGGAACGACCAGCATATATGACATAATACATGTATGTGAAAAATTTTTCACAATAAAAATAAAGCCAGAACATTAATATAAACAGTTTATTTGCTTAACAGGATACCTTGACTGAGAATGTATTCTAGGATATTTGAAGTGGCTAGAGATAATAGAATGCACTGATTTGGAAAAACAAATTTATAAACAGACTCAAGAGATATGTTTTGAATCTTTATTACATACTGAATGGGAGGGTAGCTGAAACTTCAACAGAACTTACTTTCCAATGAAAAGTTTATCACATTGCCATTCAAATAAGCAAATAGTATGTGAAACAGTGTAACTGAGAGCCCTGGCCTGTCCTACGTGGTTAGGAATGACTCTCTGAAGGACAGCAATTTTAAAATAGCTCAGAAAATTAAGGGTGATAGAGGAAGGCATGTGAGGGGAAACAATCTTCCAAACAGAAGCAATATTTCTAAAAACATTATTGGCAGTAGGGTGGTGGTGGGTTCTGGAAACCGAAAGACCCAGTATGGAAAAAGCTTCCTTTGTGCAAGGTTGAGCTCGAGTCAATTTAGGTCTTTTAGAATGTTTACCTGGTGTAGGAGGGAAAAAAAAGTTATTTCTTGGGTAGGTATGAATGGAGAAGCCACGAAGTGTGAGCTGCTTGTTCTTGTGATAGGGAATACTTTACTTTTGTCTTTAAGGCTTGGAAAATTGGTTGCAGAATAGAAATAACAGAGAAGATTGAATTAACTGTGTTCATAAAACTTCTTGAGATTTTGGGTCAGACAACTATTGCTTCTGGATTCAGGGGTTGCAATATTTTCTGGGAATGAAGTAAGCACTCTTCTCTCAACCTTAGCATAAGCCCAGAACCTTGATTCCCTTGTGTCTTGCTCTAGAGATAATATTATGTTCTTGATAACTGATGCCACTATCTGATAAAGAATTCATTCGATAATAAGGATTCCCTGCAAAAATAATCAATGTAAAGCTATTAATTATTAATAATGTCTCCTCTCTTTAATTTGAACTGGAGGGTCATCTTTAAATCGTAAGAATTAATACTATGAAAACATTACCCAATTTAGCAAGATGTTAGGGAGATATTTTTGGAGAATGGGTCTTTAGTTCTTTTTATAGCATATAAGTATTTTTGAGCAATTTCTAGTTTACACACTGCATATGATGTTGACTTTTGTGAAAAACAAATCCTATCCACATAAGATATTTTTATTTAAACATACTGATTAAGAAATCTATTTGAGCTACTAATATGAAACCCTTTGCCAAATATGAAAATAATATGTTGATAAATGGGGCTCTAGCTGAATTGGAGGAGGAAAGAGATGTGTACTGGAATCTAGTGATAAGAGTCACTGCTACAGTGAAGAATTCACTAGAGCGGGGCTACCCATTGCATTTCAATTTTTTCATACTTACTGAAAAACAGGCAAATCCATGCATCATTAATCTCCATTACTAGGGTAAGAAAGTCTGGTAGCATCTATTGTGTGCATACAGTCATATTTTTAGATAAACTGGTAAAATGCTTTTCAGTAATTTGGCAGGGATATTTGAAAAATGTCTATGATCAGTGAAGTTTACAGTTATTTTTTTAAAATTTGAATTGCAATTGAATCTCTTCTTTTATGCTATTTTGAAAACACCACAGAATATTTTAAGACTATTTTGTGGAAGCAGTTAAAATAAACTTAGATTACTCAAAACGCCTAGGAAGCTTCCAAACATAAACGTATGGTATGCTAAATCAAATAAGATGTAGCATTAAACAGGAATACATTTTCCTTAAGTTTAATTATTACCAGAGAAAAAATAATGATAATATGTGATTTTTTCTCAGAAAGGAGCATGTGGGGATCAAACTCAAATCAGTCTTTTTTTTTTTTTTGCAGGTGAATTTACTTTTTTAAAATCAGCAAATTGAGCCAAATATGTTCCAAATATAATTTCCATTGTATTTTATTAAGTTAAGACACCACTGATGAAAATAGGTGTCTTTATTATGTGTCTCTTCAAGAAAAAAAAAAGCAAAAATGCTACCAGTAACCTATGGTGGTCATTGATTGTGAGATAAATATGAATTTCATAGATGTTAAATTTTTTGAAAGGGTATCTAAAATTTGTGAAATATGGTAAAATGTGTTAATGAGATTGATATTTTTTTGGAGAACTTTTCCTAATATGCCTTCTCAACTTGGAAGTATTAGTAACACTTTATTCTTCAAAAATTTTTAGTCAAAAATATTTTATTTTCTTAAATAGGTGTTTCAATACTTCTTGGACTGTAAGAAAGTGGTGGAAATTAGAGGGTAGCGAGGTATATTAATTTCCTTGTGCCACTACAGAGAACATGCGAATCCATTAGTGTTATTTGCATAAAGTCTAGTTTCTCCTTTCTTTTGTTCTTCATAGGCAAAAGTGGCACTTAACTGGCTTTCTCCTTTCAGCCTTTCTAAATACAATGCATGTATGTATCCATGTGCAAACTAGTGCTTATTAAAGTTATAAACAAATGAAGAGGTTTTTAAAAAAAATTTCTTTGGAGGAATTCACCTTAAGATTTGTTATTTATTCCTTTAAAATTTTATTTTCAATAATCATTTTGCCATGCAGGATTAAGGTAATCATTATTACCATGTAGAACTATTCTTTTGTGACTTGAAATTATATTTGAAGAACATACATTCAAACCTTTTTAAATCAAATAAACACTCTTCTGTTAAAAATATGGAGTGTTTTCTGTAACATTACCCTGTCTTTTCATTTTTTCTTTCCACAAAAATAAAAAATTTTTTTTTCAAAAACAAACTATTGAGGGTCTACTGTGCTAATGAGACAGGAGATAGGCAGGCAAACAGACACGCTGGTCCTCTGGTAACAATGATGTGAACTCCTGGCAGACCTCTCAGGCTCAGCATTGGTAATCAAGCTCCCTGTGAGCCTCTCAAGCAGGAGCTTAGGTACTCACTGCTGGGATGGAAAAGCAACCAATCAGCTCGCCATTAGGCCCCTACCTCCTGCCGATTAATACTTAATACTGACCAGAAAAGCTACAGTTTACAGATGGTGATAGCTAATCTGCTTGGACTTAGGGCTATATAAGCACCAGGTTTTCGGCCCCAGATGGGCAACGCTTTCGGGCCCCTCCCACTGTGGGAGCTTTTCTATCCTCTCAATAAATCGTGCTTTCTCATTTTCCAGCTGTCTGTGTCCCTCATTCTTCATGGACATGAGACAAGAACCTCGACCCTAAAGAGCTGCAACCTGAAGAGCTGCAGAAGATCGTCGGAACCGAAAAGCCATGCACCCTAGACGCTGGCTTGCCAGCTGCCAGATCTGGCTGAACCAGGAGAGCTGCTGGGAGAAGTCGAGACTTCAAAACTGAGACACCCCAGGGGGCTAGGTTTGCCAGCTCACCAATCCAGCAACACTCTCAGGGCTTGACTTGCCAGACCATTAGAGCTGACACTTCTGGGGTTAGGCTTACCAGCCCCTCGATGACCCTCTCTGGGACTTGGCTGGCTGACCCATTGAGCTGACACTCTCAGAGCCCAGACTGACCTGAAAAATCCGATTACTAAGATTAGTTACTCATTACACATAATGTTACTAATAAAAATAACTATGGCTATACCTGATACTACAATAGGTCTGGAGGATGAAGCCCTTGACTTCTTAAGACAGATACACTAGAAGAAAGACATACAAGGAGACTAGTGCATGCACTAATGTGTAGTCTGTGGTATGACACAAGCTTGTGCAATAGGCTGGGATGACAAAAATGAGGAAGCAACACCTTTAAAAGAAGCAGCAAGAGGAAGACTTCATGATTAGGTTAACCTTTATTTGAGTTCAAAAAGCAGTACCAAAGACAATACAAATATATGAAAAAGGGATTCCAGGCAGAGGGAATAGTGTGAATGAAAGCATACATAGGTAAACCAGATTGACATGGTTAGGAAAACCAGTAGTTGATACACTATTCTAAGACATTTGGACTTTATCTTGTGGGCAGTGAAGATTCATAGAAGAGTTTTAAAAATTCAGAAAATCCAGAAAAATTCAGTCTTTTTCTCCCCTCTGTCAGCGTTTCACTCTGTTTACCAGACTACAGTGCAATGGCATGATCACAACTCACCAGGGCCTCAATATCCTGGACTTAAATGATCCTTCTATCTCAGCCTGCAAAGTAGCTAGGACTACAGGCACATGCCACCCCACCCAGCCAATTTTTTGTAGAGATGAAGTCTTGCTATGTTATCTAGACTGGTCTTAGATATCTGTGTTTAAGTGATCCTCCCACTTCAGTCTCAAAAGTGCTGGGATTGCCGATGTAAGCCACTGTGCCTGGCCAAAAACTCAACTTTGATAAACCCACTGAGGAAATTCTATGAGGAACAGATGGTAGTCTTGGGTTACTAGAGGATAAAAACCTAGAAAAGACCATTGTAGTGTTTCCTATAGGAGATGATGAGAGGTTGAACTAAAGAAGAAGCGATGGGAAAGTAAAAGTTACAGAACTTGGAGACTAGTTGGATATTGAGGGCATGCAAAGAGGGAAAGGTAGAGAAGATGAGTGACTTTGAGTATAATGTTGATGAACTTATTTTTGTACATGATGAATTTGATATGTCTATGTGATATCAGGTAGAGTGCACCAACCATCTGGAATTATTTGTATCCATAGGAATGATTTTTCAAGACACAGACAAAAGGGTATATCCAAACACATACAGATTGAGAAGAGAAGTAAACTAAGACCAGGACACTAATATTCCCTTCTAACTTTATAACAGCCATGACACCATAGAAATATGCTCTCTGTAATCATCTGATTAAGTACCTAAAATTAATCTGAATCTTATACCACAGGTATTAGGGGTGCTCAAAACAAGTTTTCTGTTCATAGATTAAAATACCAATCTCAGTTTAAGTGAAAGCTTAATCAAGGTCTCTGGTGGGGCAGGGGAAGAGAGGCAGACACGAGCAGATAGCTTCTTCTTTGTGCATTTTCCTCTGCTACTTTAGAGTGAGCACTGTTCCCCTATTTTTTAAAAATGAAAACATAAGAAAGCAAATAAGGCAAACACAAACAGATTCTTAAATATTAGGCTGATTTTGTGATAATGAGAGATTCCAACTACCTAACCCAACAATGTAAGCTAGAGAAGAGAAAATATGAAAATCATAAGAAGAGTAGAGAGGTTGCAAACCACCATTTTATCAAAATTTAAAAAACTGAAGAGGGTAAGAACAGTTTGACTTTACCTGTGTCACCTCTCCCCCAAGGTGGCATAATGCAATAACAAGAGAGGCCCCCCAACCTGGTTTCTCCACATGGAAAGTCAGAACATAGTGAAGGACCACCTGGCTCCCCCAGTCATGGAGGATACTGCCCAGTAGGCCCTCTTCTTTCTTGCCTCATCTAGAATCCTGAGTTGGTTTACACTGCTCATTGATTGGAAAAGGCTGGGGAAGCAGGGAAGGGAGGCTGCAGAACCTACTGATTGCTCCATTGACTCATCATGGAGCCCACACCCATGAGGTATATGACACCTTGTCTGCAGAACCCCAGGTCATCAAGATGGAAAATCATCAGGAGACATTGCACTACAATATAGACCAAATGAACCTAACAACAAAACATTTCTTCCAACAGCAGTAGAATACACATTCTTCTTAAATACACGTGGAATAGTCTCCAGGACAGATCACTTGTTAGGCCATAAAACAAGTCTCAATAAATTTTTTAAAAATGAAATCATATCAAGGACCTTTTTTTTACCACAATGATATGAAACTAGAAATTGACAACAGGAGGAAAACTGGAAAATTCACAAATACTTGAAAATTAAAAAACATGCCTGTGAGCAATCAATGGGTTAAAGAAGAAATCATAAAGGAAATTTAAAACTATCTTGAGAAAAATGAAAAAGGAAACACAAAATACCAAAACATGAGGAGCCACAGTTCAAAATAGCTTTTAGTGATACATGTCTACCTGAATAAAAAGGAACAAAGAAGGAAAGGAAAAGGAAAGATTAACAACCTAACTTTACTCCTAAAGTCACTACAATATGCAATAAATAAATACTAAGCTAAAAGTTTTTAAAAGGAAGGGAATGACAAATATCAGAGCAGAAATAAATAACATAGATGCTAGGAAAACAATTGAAAAGACAAACAAAGCTAACAGTTGGTTATATGAAAAGATAAACAAAATTGATCAATCTAGACTATGGAAAAAAGAGAGATATGTCAAACAAATAAAACCATAAATGAAAGAGGTGGCATTAAAACAGCACAGAAATACAAAGGATCATAAGAGACCACTGTCAGAATTACACACCAACCAACTAGATAACTTAGAATAAGTGAATAAACTCCTAAAAACATACAACCTAAAAAGGCTGAATTATCAAGAAATATAAAATCTGAACAGACTAATAATGAGTATGGAATTTGAATCAGTAATTAAAAGTCTCCCATCAAAGAAAAACTCAGGACCTGATGGTTTCACTATTGATTCTTATCAGATATTTAAAGAATAATTAGTACCTCTCCTTGTCAGACTCTTCCAAAAAAACTGAAGAAGAAACACATCCAAATTTATTTTAGGAGTCCAGTATCTCCCTGATACTAAACGTAGACAAAGACATTACAAAAAAAGAGAAAAGTATAGACTAATATTTCTTATGAACATTAGTTCAAAAATCCTAAACAGAATTATAGCAAACCAAATTCAACAATGCCATGATCAAGTTGGATTTATTCCTGGAACACAAGGATGGTTTGCTTCATCATATGCAAATCAATAAATGTGATACACCACATTAGCAGAAGGAAAGACAAAATTATATAATTTTAATAGCTACAGAAAAAAATATTTGACAAAAATCAACATCCTTTCAAGAATACACTTAAAAAATAGGTACTAGAAGAAATAACCTCAACACAACAATGGCTATATATCACAAGCCCACACAGCTAACATCAAACTCAACAATGAAAACTGGAAATCTTTTCCTCTAAAATCAGGAACAAGACAAGGATGCCTACTCTTGTCCTCTCTATTAAACATAACACTGTAAATCTTAGCCAGAACAACTAGGCAAGAGAGAAAAACTAAAACTATGTGAATCAGAAAAGGAAGTTAGATTATTTCTGTTTGCAGGTGATATGCTCTTATATATAGAAGACTCTAAAGATTTCACCAAAAAAACTGTTAGAACTAAAAAAATGAATTCATAAGAGTTGCAGGATATAAAATAGCATACAAAAATAAGTTGCCTTTTAATACATTAACAAGGAACTGTTCAAAAAAATTAAGAAAACAATCCCATTGAAAACAACATCAAAAAGAATAAAATGCAGCCAGGCTCAGTGGCTCAGCCTGTAATCCTGCGCCTTTGGGAGGCTGAGGTGAGTGGAGTGCCTGAGCCCATGGGTTTGAGACCCGCCTGGGCAGCGAGACCTCATCTCTACAATAAGTCAAAAAAATCAGCTGGGCGTGGTAGCGCACCTGTAATTCTGGCTACTTGTAAGGCTGAGGCGGAAGGATTGCCGGAGCCCAGCAGGTCGAGGCTGCGGTGGCCGGGAGCAGCCACTGCACTCCAGTCTGGGCGACAGAGTGAGACTCCAAACTCAAAAAAAAAAAAAAGAATAAAATGCTTTGATATTTAACTAAAGAGGTAGAAAGTACACTGATAACCATAAAGCATTGATAAAAGAAATTGAAGCCACAAATAAGTAAAAAGATATTCTGTGTTCATGGGTTAGAAGAAATAATATTGTTTAAATATCCATATTCCCTAAAGAAATACACAGATTCAGTTTAATCGTTATCAAAATCACAATGGCATTTTTCACAGAATACAAAAAAAATCTGAAATTTATATAGAATCACAAAAGACTCCAAATAGCTGAACCAATCTGGAGCAAAAAGAATGGAGCTGGAGGCATCACACTTCCTGATTTCAAATTATATTACAAAACAGTAGTAATCAAAACGGTATGATACTGACATAAAAACAGACATATAACCAATAAAACAGAACAGAAATCCCTCAAATAAATCCAGGAATATAAGATCAACTAATATACAAAGTCTCTAAGAATATCCGATGGGAAAGGAGAGTCCATTCAATAAATTGTTAGGAAAACGGGATATCCACATGCAATAAAGTAAAATTAGATCCTTATCTCACACATATACGACAATCAACTCAAAATAGAGTAAAGACGTCAACATGAGACCTGAAATCTTAAAAATCCTAAAAGAAGCTGGGCTCGGTGGCTCACCCTGTAATCCCGCGCCTTTGGGAGGCTGAGGTGAGTGG